>NC_041225.1:1052327-1082853 GCF_002837175.3 Physeter macrocephalus | reverse complement strand
GACTTTTGTTTGTTGGGAGTTTTTTAACCACAGTTTCAATTTCAGTACTTGTGATTAACCTGTTCATATTTTCTATTTTTCCTGGTTCAGTCCTAGGAGATTGTACCTTTCTAGGAATTTGTCCACTTCTTCTAGGTTGTCCATTTTATATAATATATATATATTTATATAATATATATATATAATTGCTTGTAGTAGTCTCTTATGATCCTTTGTATATCTGTGGTGTCCACTGTAACTTCTCCTTTTTCATTTCTAATTTTATTGATTTGAGTCCTATCCCTCTTTTTCTTGATGAATCTGGCTAAATGTTTATCAGTTTTGTTTATCTTTTCAAAGGACCAACTTTTAGTTTCATTAATCTTTTCTATTGTTTACTTCATCTCCATTTCATTTATATCTGCTCTGATCTTTATGATTTCTTTCCTTCTACTAACCTTCGGTTTTGTTTGTTCTCATTTCTCTAGTTGCTTTAGCTCTCCTTAGAGAGCTTGTTTATTTGAGATTTTCTTGTTTCCTGAGGTAAGGTTGTATTGCTATAAACTTCCCTGTTAGACCTGTTTTTGCTGTGTCCCATAGGTTTTGGATGGTCATACTTTCATTGTCATTTGTTCCTAGGTATTTTTTATTTTTTATTTTTTTGCTGTCTGCGGGCCTCTCACTGTTGTGGCCTCTCCCTTTGCAGAGCACAGGCTCCAGATGTGCAGACTCAGCGGCCATGGCTCACGGACCCAGCCACTTCACAACATGTGGGATCTTCCCAGACTAGGGCACGAACCCGTGTCCCCTGCATCAGCAGGCGGACTCTCAACCACTGCACCACCTAGGTATTTTTTGATATCTTCTTTGATTTCTTCCATGATCCATTGGTTGTTTAATAGCATATTGTTTATCTTCTATGTGTTTGTGGGTATTTTACATTTTTTTTCTGTAGTTGATTTCTAATCTCATAGCATTGTAGTTGAAAAAGATGCTTGAAATGATTTCAATTTTCTTAATTTACCAAAGCTTGATTTCTGGCCTAGCATGTGATGAATCCTGGAGAATATTCCATGCACACTTGAAAAGAATGTGTATTCTCCTGCTTTCAGATGGAATGCTCTATAAATATCAATTAAGTGCATCTGTTCTAATGTGTCATTTAAGGCCTGTGATTCCTTTTTGATTTTCGGTCTGGATGATCAGCCCATTGATGAAAGTAGGGTGTTAAAGTCCCCCACTATTATATTGTTATTGTTGATTTCTCCTTTTATGGCTGTTAGTATTTGCCTTATATATTGAGGAGCGCCTATGTTGGGTGCATATATATTTATAATTGTTATATCTTCTTGGATTGATCCCTTGGTCATTATGTAGTGTCCTTCTTTGTATCTTGTAACAGTATTTTAAAGTCTATTTTGTCTGATATGAGTATTGCTACTCCAGCTTTCTTGTGATTTCCATTTGCATGGAATACCTTTTTCCATCCCTTCTCTTTCATTCTGTATGTGTCCCTGGATCTGAAGTGAGTCTTTTGTAGACAGCACATATATGGGTCTTGTTTTTGTATCCATTCAGCCAGTCTATGTGTTTTGATTGGAGCATGTAATCCTTATATATTTAAGGTAATTATTGATATGTATGTTCTTATTGTCATTTTGTTAATTGTTTGCGTTGCTTTTTTTTTTTAGTTCTTTTTTCTTCCCTTCCTCTTTTGTTCTCTTCTGTTGACTTGATGATTAACTTTAGTTTTGTGTTTGGATTCCTTTTTCTTTTGTGTGTATATATCTATTGTAGATTTTCAGTTTGCCATTACCATAATGTTTTGATATAGCAGTTTATATATTAACAAGATTGTTTTAAGTTGCTGGTCTTTTAATTTCAAATGCATTTCCAATATCCTGTATCTGTGCTCACCTCTTCTTAAAATTGTTGGTTTTCATATCATATTTGTGTGCAGATAATTCCTACTTTTACTGTATGTTTACCTTTATCAGTGGCCTTTTCCATTTGTAATTTTTTTTATTTCTAATTATGACCTTTTCTTTCCCACCTAGAGAAGTTCTTTTAGCATTTGTTGCAAAGCAGGTCTGGGAGTGCTGAATTCTCTTAGCTTTGGTTGTCTGCCAAGTTTTTGATTGCCCCATTGAATCTGAATGAGAGTCTTGTTGGCTAGAATATTCTTGGTTGTAGGTACTTCTCTTTCATCACTTTAAATATATCGTGCTACTCCCTTCTGGCCTGCAGGGTTTCTGCTGAGAAATCAGCTGATAACCTTATGAGAATACCCTTTTATGTTATTTGTTGCTTTTCTATTGTTGCTTTTAATATTATTTTATTTGTCTTTATTTTTTGTCTATTTGATTAGTAAGTGTCTCATTGTGTTTATCCTGCCAGGGACTCTCTGCACTTCCTAGACTTAGGTGACTGTTCCTTTTCCTATGTGAGTGAAGTTTTCAGCTATTAACTTTTCAAATATTTTCTCAGGTCTTTTCTCTCCCTCTTCTCTTTCTGGGACCCCTAAAACGCAAACGTTGATGTGTTTAATGTTGTCCCTGAGGCCTCTTTTACTGTTCTCATTTCTTTTCATTCTTTTTTTATTTATTCTGTTCTGTGGCAGTGATTTCCATCATTCTGTCTTCCAGCTCATTTATACGTTTTTCTGCCTCAGTTATTCTGCTATTGATTCCTTCTACTGTATTTTTCATTTCAATTATTGTATTATTCATCTCTGTTTGTTTGTTCTTTAATTCTTCTAGGTCTTTGTTAAACATTTCTTTTATCTTCTCGATCTGTGCCTTCATTTTTCTTCCGAGACCTTGGATCATCTTTACTATCATTACTCTGAATTCTTTTTCAGGTAGATTGCCTATGTCCACTTCATTTAGTTCTTCTGGGGTTTTATCTTGTTCCTTCTTCTGGGAAATATTCCTCTGCTGTCTCATTTTGTCATACTTTCTGTGATTGTGGTTTTCCTTGCACAGTTTGCAGAGTTGTAGTTCTTCTTACTTCTGCTGTCTGGCCCTTTGTGGGTGAGATTGTCTAAAAGCCTTGAGCAGGTTTTTGGGTGGGAGAAACTGGTTCCTGCCCACTGGTGTGTGGAGCTCTGTCTTGTCCCTCTGGTGAGCCAGGCCATGCAAAGGGGTGTGTTTAGCAGACAGCTATGTGCTCAGGACAACTTTAAGCAGCCTGTCTACTGATAGATGTGGCTATGTTCCTGCCCCATTGGTTATTTGGCCTGAGGTTCCCAGAACTGGGGCCTAAGGCTGTTGGGTGGTGCCAGGTCTTCATGAGAAAATGGCAGCCTCCCAGAAGACTCACACCAATGAGTACTTCTCAGAACTATTGCCACTAGTGTTTTTGTCCCTGCATTGAGCCACACCTGTCCCCCACCTCTGCAGGAGACCCTCAAATACTAGCAGGTTAGTTTGGCCCAGGCTCTTATGAGGTCACTGCTTTTTTTCCTGTGTCCTGGTGCACACAATGTCTTGTGTGGAGTTCATGTTTCCCTGAGTCCTGTGGAATTCCTGCTCTCAAATCCTACTGGCCTTCAAAGCCAGATACTCTGGTGGCTCCTCCTTTTATTGCCAGACCCCCAGGCTTGGGAGCCTAACATAGGGCTCAGGACTTTCACTCCTGTGGGAGAACTTCTGTGGTATAATCATTTTCCAGTTTATGGGTTACAGGCACAGCAAGTATGGGGTTTGATTTTATTGTGATTGTGCCACTCCTACCATCTTGTTGTGGCTTCTTCTTTGGATGTAGGGTAACATTTTTGGTTGGTTCTGGCATTTATTAATCAATGGTTGTTCAGCAGTTAGTTATGATTTTGTTCATAAGAATAGGTAAGCTCATGTCCTCCTACTCCTCCATCTTGTCTCTAAACATCAAAATTACGCTATCTTTACCACAGTTTTTAACTCAGCATTCTAAAAATGTTCTTCAATTATTCTAGATTTTACTGAAAAATTTTATTTCAGCAATTATATCTTTACTCTCCATGATTTTTAAATATTTGATTACTATAGAAATCTATCCTTTTATGTACAAAATTCTCAAATTTCTCCGAGCATGTTAATTTTTTGAGTTTTTCAATTTATTTCTATGTTCAGCATTATTAGGTTCCTACAAGGTAACATACTGGTTTATTTTTTCTTGTCTTTCTTTGCTTTTGTGTTGCTAGTTTTACTCAAAATCTGCAATATGGAGCAGCTTGATCATATTTTCCTATTAATGTATAAGGTACTGTGATAATTATTAAATGGCTACCATGAATTTCCTCTGATTTAATTGGTCTCTTCTAAATAAGTGGATCATCATGAATTCTCATGGTTACAGGGTGTATGTGAAGTGGGTCAAAGGATGGGTAAAATGGTTAGTCACCAGATTAGCTTCATGTTTGTTTCATAAGATTAGATCAAGATAGAAGACTCTCTCAACAAATGACTCATTCACAAAATGATGGTATGTCTTTATACATCTGATTTGTGTCTAAGTAAGTTTGTGTGTCTATATAGGTGGGCAATGACAGCTACATCAATTGGCAATTTTAATATTAGGATACATTAGTTGGAGCACATAGGCAGACTACACATCAAATATTGAAAGGAGCAAAGCTCAGAAATCTTCAAATTTGATCAAATTATTTATTTTTGCAATGTTTTTTCTTCTTTAACCTGTATATGTGGTGAATGATATTAATTGTCTAACCACTGTGAAACTAATTTTACATCCCTAGGATAAAATAAATGCTACAGCTAGAGCTGTGGTAATGTTGCTAATATTTTATTTATAATTTGTATGCTTATGTTCAAGTGTTAAATGAACTTGTGATTTTCCTTTGTTTTAAGGTCACCACCTAGTTTTGCTGTCTTCATACATTGCACTATATATTTTATATATATATATATTTATATGCATCACTCATTTTCCCCATTTGTTAGAGTTTGTATTAAAATTAAGATTATTTACTAAATAAGATAATTTATTACTTGCATTTTTCTTAAACTAGCAAGTAAAATTATTTGTTTATAGTTTTTATATTTGGGGGGCAGGTGGGAGAAGTGGGAACATATAGTAAGGCAAAGATTATCACCATTCTTTTTTCTCCTTTTTTTAAATTATGGAAAATATATATAACAAAGTATGTCATTTTAATATTTTTTAAGTGTACAATTTAGTGTCATTAATTATATTTACTGTGCTGTGCCAAAACTGTTTCATCACCACAAACAGAAAATTTGTAGCCATTAAGAATAACTCCCCATTGCCCACTACTTCAGGTCCTGATAACCTCTAATATACTTTCTTTCTCTATGACTTTTCCTATTCCAAGTATTTAATACAGATAAAATCATAAAATATTTTTCTCTGTGTTCAGCTTATTTCATTTAACATTAAATTGTCAAGATCCATTATTTTGTAGCATGTATCATAGTTTCATTTCTTTTGATGACTAAATAATATTCCATTGTATGTTTATATGACATTTTGTTTATCCATTCATCTGTTGATGGACATTTGGGTGTTTCTACTGTTTGGTTCGTGTGCACAATGAGCATTGGTATAAAAGTATCTGTTGAGTCCTTATTTTCAATTATTTTGAGTATATATCTAGGAGTGGAATTTCTGGGTTATAAGCTAATTCTATGTTTAGCTTTTTAAGAAATCAAAAACTGCATCCATGGTAGCTGCACATTTTACAATCCCATTAACAATGTATGAGAGTTCACATTCATCCAAATCCTTGCTAACACTTGTTATTTTCTGGGTTTTCTTTTGTTTCTAAAAAAAATTACAGTCACCTAGTACGTGTGAAGTAATATTTCACTGTAGTTTTGATTTGCATTTTCCTAATGACTAAAATTATTGAACATCTTTTCATATGCTTGTTGGCAATTTATTTTTCTTTGCCCATCTTTCAATTGTGTTGTTTGTCTTTTTGTTGGTGAGTTGCATTGTTTCTTTATATATTCTGAATATTAGACTCTTATTGGATACATTACTTGTAAATTTTTTTATTCAATGGGTTGTCCTTTCACTATATTATTAGCTTTACTTGATGCACAAAACAAATTTACATGAAGCTCAATTTATCTATTTTTTGTTGTTGTTGTTCATACTTTTGGTGTTATATCTCTGAATACATTGCCACCTCTAAGGTCATGAAGACCAATCCATGTTCTCTTCTAAGAGTTTTTAAATTTTACCTCATAATTAGGTTATTGAACCATTTTGACTTAATTTTTTATATGATATTGATAGAGGTCCAGCCTCATTCTTTGCTTGTAGAAATCCCATTATCTGAGAACTAGTTTTTAAGAGATTATTATTTTCCCATTGAATGGACTTGGTGCCCATATCAAAAATAAGTTGGGCTTCCCTGGTGGCGCAGTGGTTGCGCGTCCGCCTGCTGATGCAGGGGAACCGGGTTCGCGCCCCGGTCTGGGGGGGTCCCACATGCCGCGGAGCGGCTGGGCCCGTGAGCCATGGTTGCTGAGCCTGTGTGTCCGGAGCCTGTGCTCCGCAACAGGAGAGGCCACAACAGAGGAAGGCCCGCATACCACCAAAAAAAAAATAAAATAAAATAAGTTGATCATAGATGTATAGGTAGATTATTATTATTATTTAATGGTTATAAAATAATACAAATGTTCTATCTTGGTATTTTATTAATCAGCAGGATCTAAGTCAGCAAATCTAGGATATTATCCATTGTTATCAGTTAAAATAATTTTCTCTCCTTTGTAATTTCATACTGAAGTGAAATGCTGTGACTTCTTATTATCTTCCAAATGTCCTAATTCATTTTAATATTTTACATTTATTTTTCTTGCTCTGACTAATTTTGTGACTTTGGAGGCACAAATTAGAGTTCCTTACAAAGAAGAGAGCTCTGTCAAGTGCTGCAGAATCCTAACACACCAAGGAGACAAAACTAGTATTAAGACTGAACCAGAAAGAGATCAGATCTTACAAAGTCTGAATCCATCTTCAAATTATTCAATTAAAATATTTTCCCAAAACCCAATTTCCTGAAAAGAACAAAATTAAGTCTTCCAATAAAAAAGATAACATGAGGGAGGTGGCAAAGATGAACACACTTTCTCCCAAAATTAAAATTACTTACAGAGCAACTATCTAAGAGAATGACCTGAAAACCAGCAGAAAATATTTTCCACAACTAAAGACATGGAGAAGAAACCATGAGATGAGTAAGAAAGGTGAAGACATGGTATAGTTAGGACCCACAACCCTGGGCTGGCAACACACAAATAAGAGGGACATCACAATTTTAGAGGTTCTCCCCAAGAATTGAAAGGTTTGAGTCCCACATTGGGCTGCCAGCCTGGGGATCCTGCACCATGAAGATGAATCCCTCAAAAGTTTGGCTTTGAAAGCCAGCAAGGCTTATGTTCAGGAGAGCCAAATGTCTTGGGAAAAAGAGACTCCACTCTTAAAGATCAAGCACATGATCTTACACACTCTGACTTTCAGTAAAGAGGAAGTGGATTGAAAGGAACCTGGGGTAGACCCACTTGCTGATCTTGGAGGGCTGCCTAGAGACTCAGGAGGCAACTGACACTCTCACTGGGGATGGATAGGCTGTCAGTAGCCATTTTTGGGAGCTCATATTATGGCAATAACACCAGCACTGGCAAGCAACATTTCAGAATCCTGCATCTAGCCCATTAGAGCCTGGGACATAGCTCCACTCACCAGCAGGCCAGCCCCAGCACTGAATCCCCCATCCCAAGATACCCAACCAACCCTGCAGGGAAACTAACCTTCCCTCCAGTAGGTCCATAGACATGACATGAGGCACGGCCTCACAGCCAAACAAGTTGAAAGCCAGGCCCACCTACAAGCATGCTTTCAGGGGTGAGCCCCACCAAAACAGAAGAGCCCACACAGACCACATAGGGGGTGCCTATAAAGCATATAGACAATCAGCTGACTTTTCAGCAGAAACTTTGCAGGCAAGAAGGGGTGGCACAATATATTCAATGTTGAAAGACAAAAACAAAAAAATAAACAAACAAAAACTAACAACTAAGAATAGTTTACCTGGCAAGTGTCTCATTCAGAATATGAAGGGTTTTATATATAAGCAAAATTTGGTTCTTTGTAAAGATAAAGAAACTGACCAACTTTTAGATAGATTCATCAAGGAAAAAAGAGAGAGGATCCAAAAATAAATAACATCAGAAATGAAAGAGGAGAAATTACAATGGACACTACAGAAATACAAAGGATTACAGGAGATTACTACAAAAAATTATATGCCAATAAAATGGACAACCAAGAAGAAGTGGAAAAATTACTAAAAACATACAATCTCCCAAGACTAAATAAAGAAGAAATAGAAAATATGAACAGAAAAATGAAAATATGAACAGTTAGAAGCAATGAAATTGGATCAGTAATCAAAAAAAAACCAAAAAACAAAAAACTCAACAAACATAAATGCAGGACCAGATGGCTTCACAGGTGAATTCTACAAAGCAAAGAACTAACACTTATCCTTCTTGAACTATTCCAAAAATTGAAGATAAGGAACACTTCCAAATGAATTCTGCATGGCCAACATCACGCTGATACCAAAACCAAAGACACCACTCACACATAGAAAAATTACTGATGAACATGGATTCGAAAATCCTCAACAAATTATTTGCAAACCAAATTCAGCAATACATTAAAAGAAATATACACTACAATCAAGTAAGATTTACTCCATGGATGTAAGGATAATTTGATATCCACAGATCAATCAGTGTGATATACCATATTAAGAAATGAAAGAATAAAAATATAAGATCATCTCAAATATGCAGAAAAAAGCTTTTAATAAATTCAATATTAATTTATAATAAAACAGAAAAATGGATATAGAGGCAAAATACCTCAACATGATGACACATACGATAAAGCCACAGCCAACAACATAGTCAATGTGAAAAGGTGAACGTTTTTTCTCTAAGATCAGGAATAAGAAAAAAATGTGTACTCTTGCCGCTTCTATTTAACACAGTATTGGAAGTCCAAGCCACAGTGCTCAGACAACAAAAAGAAATACAAAACATTCAAATTGGAAGAAAAGAGTTAAAACTGTCACTATTTGCAGTTGACATGACACTATAATAGAAAACCCTAAAGCCTCCACCAAAAAAACTATTAGGACTGATAAATGAATTCTGTAAAGTTTCAGGATACAAGATTAATATACAGAAATGTGTTGCTTTTCTATACTCTAATAATGAACTACCAAAGCACGTAAACTCTGAAAACTATAAAACACTGATGAAAGAATTTGAAAATGATAAAAAGAAATGGAAAGATAGTCCATGTCCCTGGATGGGAAGACTTAATATTGTTAAAATGAGCATATTACCCAAAGCAATCTATAAATTTAATACAATCCTTAGCAAAATACCCCAAACGTTTTTCACAGAACAATATCAAATAATCCTAAAAATTATATGGAACCACAAAAGATTCTGAGTTGACAAAGCAATTTTGAGAAAGAAAAACAAAGCTGGAGGCATAAAACTCCCTTTCTTTGGACTATACTACACTGCTACAGCAATCAAAACAGCATGGAATTGGTACAAAAACAGACAAATAGATCAGTGGAACAGAATAGAGAGCTCAGAAATAAACCCACACACTGATGTTCAATTAATCTATGACAAAGGAGGCAAAAATATGCAATGGAGAAAAGACAGTGTCTTCAATAAGTGGGCTGGGAAAACAAAAAAGCTACATGTAAAAGATGAGATTAGAACATTTCCTCACACCATATACAAAAAAACCCTCAAAATTGATTAAAGGCCCAAATGTAAGAACTAAAACCAAAAAACTCTTACAGGAGAACATCCGCAAAACACTCTGACATAAATCATAGCAATAATTCTTTTTTTTTGTAGCTGAGTCACATGACTTCTTTAATGAAATGCTTAATATGCATAATTGTGTTTACACATATAAGCATTAAACAAAAGTAAATTTTTTCTCTTTGATATTTTCTTAATTTCTTAAAACTCAATAAATATTGTAGGATTGTTTTTTAGTTTTATCATGAGCTTTGAATCTTAAATATATAATAAATTCTACAAAATTAGTAGGGGAGTGTATAGTGGATGAACAAGAGAAATACTTTTATTTATTTATTTTTATTTTTTTACACTTGCATTATATCACCATTATACCTCTTCAAATTTACTTTAATAACAGTGATACTGCCTTCTTGTTTGGTTAGTTTTTTAACATCTTTATTGGGATATAATTGCTTTACAATGGTGTGTTAGTTTCTGCTTTATAACAAAGTGAATCAGGTATACATATACATATATCCCCATATCTCCTCCCTCTTGTGTATCCCGCCCATCCTCCCGATACCATCCCTCTAGGTAGTCACAAAGCACCAAGCTGAACTCCCTGTGCTATGTGGCTGCTTCCCACTAGTTATCTATTTTACATTTGGTAGTGTATATATGTACATGCCACTCTTTCACTTTGTCCCAGCTTACCCTTCCAACTCCTGGTGTCCTCAAGTCCATTCACTATATCTGTGTCTTTCTTCCTGTCCTGGCCTAGGTTCTTCAGAACCTTTTTTTTTATATATACATTCCATAAATATGTGTTAGCAGAAGGTATTTGTTTTTCTCTTTCTGACTTACTTCACTCTGTATAACAGACTCTACGTCCATCCACCTCACTACAAATTACTCAATTTCATTACATTTATGGCTGAGTAATATTCCATTGTATATAAGGGCCACATCTTTTTTATCCATTCATCTATCAATGGACACTTAGTTTGCTTCCATGTCCGGGCTATTGTAAATAGAGCTGCAATGAACATTGCATTGCATGTGTTTTTTGAATTATGGCATTCTCTTGATTTACGCCCAGGAGTGGGATTACTGGGTCATATGGTAATTCTATTTTTAGTTTTTTAAGGAACATCCATACTGTTCTCCAAAGAGGCTGTATCAATTTACATTCCCCCCAACAGGGCATGAGGGTTCCATTTTCTCCATACCCTCTCCAACATTTATTGTTTGTAGATTTTTTGAAGATAGCCATTCTGACTGGTGTGAGGTGATACCTCATTGTAGTTTTGATTTGCATTTCTCTAATTAATACTGACTTTGAGCATCCTTTCATGTGTTTGTTGTCAATCTGTATATCTTCTTTGGAGAAATGTCTATTTAGGTCTTCTATGTGTTTTTGGATTGCGTTGTTTGTTCTTTTTCATATTGAGCTGCATGTGCTGCTTGTAAATTTTGGAGATTAATCCTTTGTCAGTTGCTTCATTTGCAAATATTTTCTCCCATTCTGAGGGTTGTTTTTTCATCTTGTTTATGGTTTCCTTTGTTGTGCAAAAGATTTTAAGTTTCATTTGGACCCATTTTTAAAATTTTTGTTATTATTTCCATTTCTTTAGGAGGTGGGTCAAGAAGGATCTTGCTGTGGTTTATGTCATAGAATGTTCTGCCAATGTTTTCCTCTAAGAGTTTTACAGTGTCTGGCTTACATTTAGGTCCTTAATCCATTTTTAGTTTATTTTTCTGAAAGATGATAAGGAGTGTTCTAATTTCATTTATTTATATGTAGCAGTCTGCTTTTCCCAGAACCACTTACTGAAGAGACTGTCTTTTCTCCATTGTATATTCTTGCCTCTTTTATCAAAAATAAGATGACCATAAGTGTGTAGGTTTATCGCTGGGCTTACTATCCTGTTCCACTGATCTATACTTATGTTTTTTTGCCAGTACCATACTCTCCTGATTACTGTAGCTTGGTAGTATAGTCTGAAGTCTGGGAGCCTGATTCCTCAAGCTCCGTTTTTCTTTCTCAAGATTGTTTTGGCTATTCAGGGTCTTTTGTGTTTCCAAACAAGGTGTGAAAATTTTTGTCCTGTTTCTCTGAAAAATGCCATTGGTACTTTGATAGAGATGCATTGAATCTGTAGATTGCCTTCGGTAGTATAGTCATTTTCAAAATATTTATTCTTCCAATCCAAGAACATGTTATATCTCTCCATCTGTTTGTATCATCTTTAATTTCTTTCATCAGTGTCATAGTTTTCTGCATACAGGTCCTTTGTCTCCTTAGGTAGGTTTATTCCCAGGTATTTTATTCTTTTTGTTGCAATGGTAAATGGGAGTGTTTCCTTAATTTCCTTTTCAGATTTTTCATCATTAGGGTATAGGAATGGCAGAGATTTCTGTGCATTAATTTTGTATCCTGCTACATTACTAAATTGATTGATTAGTTCTAGTAGTTTTCTGGTAACATCTTTAGGATTCTCTATGTATAGTATCATGTCATCTGCAAAGAGTGACAGCTTTAATTCTTCTTTTCTGATTTGGATTCCTTTTATTTCTTTATCTTCTCTGATTGCTGTGGCAAAAAAAAATTCCAAAACTATGTTGAATAATAGTCGTTACAGTTGACAAACTTGCCTGTTCCCGATCTTATAGGAAATGATTTCAGTTTTTCACCATTGAGAACGATCTTGGCTGTGGATTTGTCATATATGGCTTTTGTTATGTTGAGGTAAGTGCCCTCTATGCCTACATTCTGGAGAGTTTTTATCATAAATAGGTGTTGAATTTTGTCAAAACCTTTTTCTGTATCTTTTGAGATGATCATTTGGTTTTATCTTTTAATTTGTTAATATGGTGCATCACATTGATTGATTTGTGTATATTGAAGAATCCTTGCATTCATGGGATAAACCCCACTTGATCATGGTGTATGATCCTTTTTGTGTGCTGTTGGATTCTGTTTGCTAGTATTTTGTTGAGGAGTTTTGCATCTATGTTCATCAGTGATATTGGCCTGTAGTTTTCTTTCTTTGTGACGTCTTTGTCTGCTTTTGGTATCAGGGTGATGGTGGCCTCATAGAATGAGTTTGGGAGTGTTCCTCCCTCTGCTATCTTTTGGAAGAGTTTGAGAAGTATAGGTGTTAGCTCTTCTTTAAACGTTTGATAGAATTCGCATGTGAAGCCATCTGGTCCTGGGCTTTGGTTTGTTGGAAGATTTTTAATCACGGTTTCAATTTCAGTGCTTATGATTGGTCTTTTCATATTTTCTATTTCTTCCTGGTTCAGTCTTGGCAGGTTGTGCATTTCTAAGAATTTGTGCATTTCTTCCAGGTTGTCCATTTTATTGGCATACAGTTGCTTGTAGGAATCTCTAATAATCTTTTGTATTTCTGCAGTGTCCATTGTTACTTCTCCTTTTTCCTTCTAATTCCATTGATTTGAGTCTTCTCCCTCTTTTTCTTGATGAGTCTGGCTAAAGGTTTATCAATTTTGTTTATCTTCTCAAAGAACCAGCTTTTAGTTTCATTGTTATCTTCTCAAAGAACCAGCTTTTAGTTTTATTGATCTTTGCTATTGTTTCCTTCATTTCTTTTTCATTTATTTCTGATCTGATCTTTATGATTTCTTTCCTTCTGCTAAATTTGGGGTTTTTTTGTTCTTCTTTCTCTAGTTGCTTTAGGTGCAAAGTTAGGTTGTTTATACGAGATGTTTCCTGTTTCTTAAGGTGGGATTGTATTGCTATAAACTTCCCTCTTAGAACTGCTTTTGCTGCATCCCATAGGTTTTGGGTCGTCGTGTCTCCATTGTCATTTGTTTCTAAGTATTTTTTGATTTCCTCTTTGATTTCTTCAGTGATCACTTCGTTATTAAGTAGTGTATTGTTTAGCCTCCATGTGTTTGTATTTTTTACAGATCTTTTCCTGTAATTGATATCTAGTCTCATAGCGTTGTGGTCAGAGAAGATACTTGATATGATTTCAATTTTCTTAAATTTGCCAAGGCTAGATTTGTGACCCAATATATGATCTATCCTGGAGAATGTTCCATGAGCACTTGAGAAAAATGTGTATTCTGTTGTTTTTGGATGGAATGTCCTATAAATATCAATTAAGTCCATCATGTTTAATGTATCATTTAAAATTTGTGTTTCCTTATTTATTTTCATTTGGATATCTGTCCATTGGTGAAAGTGGGGTGTTAAATTCCCCTACTATGATTGTGTTACTGTCGATTTCCCCTTTTATGGCTGTTAGTATTTGCCTTATGTAATGAGGTGCTCCTATGTTGGGTGCATAAATGTTTGCAACTGTTATATATTCTTCATGGATCGATCCCTTGATCATTAGGTAGGGTCCTTCTTTGTCTCTTATAATAATCTTTATTTTAAAGTGCATTTTGTCTGATATGAGAATTGCTACTCCAGCTTTCTTCTGATTACCATTTGCATGGAATATATTTTCCATTCCCTCACTTTCAGTCTGTATGTGTCCCTAGGTCTGAAGTGGGTCTCCTGTAGACAGCATATATATGGGTCTTCTTTTTGTATCCATTCAGCCCGTCTGTGTCTTTTGGTGGGAGCATTTTCTGTAAAGGTTTTAATTTCTCCAACAAATCTGAATAAGATCCTTTCTGGAAAGATTAATCTTGTATGTAAGTTTTTCTCCTTCATCACTTTAAATATGTCCTGCCACTCCTTTCTGGCTTTCAGAGTTTCTGCTGAAAGATCAGCTGTTTACCTCATGGGGATTCCCTTGTGTGTTATTTGTTGTTTTTCCCTTGCTGCTTTTAATATGTTTTCTTTGTATTTAATTTTTGATAGTTTGATTAATACGTGTCCTGGCATGTTTCTCCTTGGATTTATCCTGTATGGGACTCTCTGTTCTTCCTGGAATTGATTAACTATTTCCTTTCCCATATGAGGGAAGTTTTCAACTATAATCTCTTCAAATATTTTCTCAGTCCCTTTCTTTTTCTCTTCTTTTGGGACCCCTATAATTCGAAAGTTGGTGCATTTAATGTTGTCCCAGAGGTCTCTGAGACTGGCCTCAGTTCTTTTCATTCTTTTTTCTTTATTCTGCTCCGCAGTAGTTCTTTCCACCCTTTTATCTTCCAGGTCACTTATCCGTTCTTCTGCCTTGGTTATTCTGCTATTCATCCCATCTAGAGTGTTTTTAATTTCATTTATTGTGTTGTTCTTCGTTGCTTGCTTCCTCTTTAGTTCTTCTAGGTCCTTGTTAAATGTTTCTTGCATTTTGTCTATTTCCAAGATTTTGGATCATCTTTACTATCATTATTCTGAATTCTTTTTCAAGTAGACTGCCTATTTCCTCCTCATTTGTTAGGTCTGGTGGGTTTTTACCTTGCTCCTTCATCTGCTGTGTGTTTTTCTGTCTTTTCTTTTTGCTTATCTTACTGTGTTTGGGGTCTCCTTTTTGCAGGCTGCAGGTTCATAGTTCCTGTTGTTTTTGGTGTCTGTCCCCAGTGGCCAAGATTGTTCAGTAGGTTGAGTAGGTTTCCTGGTTTAGGGAACTAGTGCCTGTGTTCTGGTGGATGAGGCTGGATCTTGAATTTCTGGTGGGCAGGTCCACGTCTGCTGGTGTGTTTTGGGGTATCTGTAGGCTTATTATTATTTTAGGCAACCTCTCTGTTAATGGATGGGGCTGTGTTCCTGTCTTGCTAGTTGTTTGGCATTGGGTGTCCAGCATTGTAGCTTGCTGGTTGTTGAGTGGAGCTGGTCCTTGGTCTTGAGATGGAGATCTCTGGCAGATTTTTGACATTTGATCTTACATCAGGCTGGGAGGTCTCTTGTGGACCAGTGTCCTGAAGTTAGTTCTCCTACCTCAGAGGCTCAGCCCTGATGCTTGCCTGGAGCACCAAGAGACTTTCATCCACACGGCTCAGTAAAAAAGGGAGGAAAGAAAGAAAGAAAGAAAGAAAGAAAGAAAGAAAGAAAGAAAGAAAGAAAGAAAGAAAGAAAGAAATAAAATAAGTTATTGACATAAAAAATAATTATTAAGAAGAAAATTTTTAAAAAGTTAAAAAAAAGGAGGGGGATGGTCAGAACCCTAGGCCAAATGGTGAAAGCAAAGGTATATAGACAAAATCTCACACAGAAGCATACATATACACACTCACAAAAAGAGAAAAAGGGGAAAAAAATAATATATCTTGCTCCCAAAGTCCACCTCCTCAATTTGGGATGATTCATTGTCTATTCAGGTATTCCACAGATGCATGGTACATCAAGTTGATTGTGGATCTTTAATCCACTGCTTCTAAGGCTGCTGGGAGAGATTTCCCTTTCTCTTCTTTGTTCGCACAGATCCCGGGGTTCAGCTTTGGATTTGGCCCCACCTCTGCGTATAGGTCGCTGGAGGTCATCTGTTCTTTTCTCAGACAGGATGGGGTTAATGGAGCAGCTGATTTGGTGTCCCTGGCTCACTCAGGCCAGGGGTAGGGAAGTGCACAGTGTGCGAGGCAAGCCTGCAGTGGCAGAGGCCGGTGTGACTTTGAACAAGCCTGAGGTGTGCCATGCGTTCTCTCAGGGAAGTTGTCCCTGGATTCTGGGACCCTGGCAGTGGCGGACTGCACAGACTCCAAGAGGGGAGGTGTGGAGAGTGACCTGTGCTCACACACAGGCTTCTTGGTGGTGGCAGCAGCAGCCTTAGTGTCTCATGCCCGTCTCTGGTGTCTGCGCTGATAGCCATGGGTCGCGCCCATTTCTGGAGCTCCTTCAAGTGCCGCGCTTAATCTCCTCTCCTCGCACACCAGGAAGCAAAGAGGGAGGAAAAAGTCTCTTGCCTCTTTGGCAGTTCTAGACTTCTCCTGGACTCCCTCCTGGCTGACCATGGTTCACTAACCCCTTCAGGCTGTGTTCATGCAGCCAACCCCAGTCCTATCCTGGCTTCCGGCCAAAGTCCGAGCCTCAGCTCCCAGCTCCCACCCTTCCCAGTGGGTGTGCACACAAGCCTCTCGGGCTGGTGAGTGCTGGTCAGCGCTGATCCACTGTGCAGGAATCTCTCCATTTTGCCCTCCACATCCTGTTACTGTGCTCTCCTCTGTGGCTCTGAAGCTTTCCCCTCTGCCACGCACAGTCTCTGCCCGTGAAGGGGCTTCTAGTGTGTGGAAACCTTTCCTCCTTCACAGCTCCCTCCCACTGGTGCAGGTCCCATCCCTATTCTCTTGTCTCTGTTTTTTCTTTTTTCTTTTACCCTACACAGGTACGTGGGGAGTTTCTTGCCCTTTGGGAGGTCTGAGGTCTTCTGCCAGCATTCAGTGGATGTTCTATAGTAGCAGTTCCACGTATAGATGTATTTCTGATGTATCTGTGGGGAGAAAGGTGATCTCCGTGTCTTATTCTTCCGCCATCTTCTCTCCTCAACCTGTTGGAAGATGTTTAATCACAGTGTGAATTTCAGTGCTTGTGTTTCATCTGTTTATATTTTCTATTTCTTCCTTGTTAAGTCTCAGAAAGTTGTTCTTTTCTAAGAACTTGTCCATTTCTCCCAGGTTGTCCATTTTTTTTGCATATTCTTGCTTGTAATAATTTATCATGATCCTTTGTATTTCTGCATTGTCAGTTGTTATTTCTCCTTTTTCATTTCTAATTCTATTGATTGGATTCTTCTCCCTTTTTATCCTGATGAGTCTGGCCAATGGTTTATGAATTTTGTTTATCTTCTCAAAGAACTAGATTTTAGATTTTTTTTATCTTTGCTATTGTTTCATTCATTTCTTTTTCATTTATTTCTGACCTGATCTTTATGATTTCTTTCCTTCTGCTAACTTTGGGGTTTTTGTCCTTCTTTCTCTAATTGTTGTAGGGGTAAATTTAGGTTGTTTATTTGAGATCTTTCTTGGTTCTTGAGGTAGGATTTTTGTATTGCTATAAACTTCCTTCTTAGAACTGCTTTTGCTGTATCCTATAGGTTTTTGGTTGTTGTGTTTTCATTGTCATTTGTTTCTAGGTAGTTTTTGATTGCTTCTTTGATTTCTTCAGTGATCTGTTGGTTATTTATTATTGTATTGTTTAGCCTCCATGTATTTGTATTTTTTACAGATTTTTTCCTCTAATTGATATCTAGTCTCATAGCATTGTGGTCAGAAAGGATATTTGGTACAACTTCAATTTTCTTAAATATCCCAAGACCTCATTTTTTACCCAAGATATGACTTATCCTGGAGAGTATTCCAAGAGCACTTGAGAAGAATGTGCATTCTGTTGTTTTTGGAGGGAATGTCCTATAAATATCAATTAAATCCATCCTGTTTAACATATCATTTAAAGCTTGTGTTTCCTTATTTATTTTCATTTTGCATGATCTGTCCATTGGTGAAAGTGAGGTGTTAAAGTCCCCTGCTATGATTGTGTTACTGTCAATTTCCCCTTTTATGGCTGTTAGCATTTGCCTTAGGCATTGAGGTTTTCCTACTTTGGGTGCATAAATATTTACAATTGTTATATCTTCTTATTGGATTGATCCCTTTATCATTCTGTACTGTCCTTCTTTGTCTCTTTAATAGCCTTTATTTTACAGTCTATTTTGTCTGATATAACAATTGCTACTCCAGCTTTCTTTTTATTTCCATTTGCATGTAATATCTTTTTCCAACCCATCACTTTTAGTCTGCATGTGTACCTACGTCTGAAGTGGGTCTCTTGTAGACAGTATATATACTGGTCTTGTTTTTGTATCCATTCAGCCAGTCTATGTCTGTTTGTTGGAGCTTTTAATCCATTTACATTTAATGTAGATATTGATATGTTTGTTCCTATTACCATTTTCTTAATTTTTTTTTGTTTGTTATTGTAGGTCTTTTCCTGCTCTTGTGTTTCCTGCCTAGAGAAGTTTCTTTGGTATTTGTTGTAAAGCTGGTTTGGTGGTGCTAAATTCTCTTAGCTTTTGCTTGTCTGTAAAGGTTTTAATATCTCCATCAAATTGAATGATATCCTTGCTGGGTAGAGTAATCTTGGTTGTAGGTTTTTCCCTTTCATCACTTTAAATATGTCCTGCCACTCCTTTATGACTTGCATAGTTACTTCTGAAAGGTCATTTGTTAACCTTATGGGGATTCCCTTGTATGTTATTTGTTGTTTTTCCCTTGCTGCTTTTAATATTTTTTCTTTGTATTTAATTTTTGATATTTTGATTAATATATGTCTTGGCATGTTTCTCCTTAGATTTATCCTGTATGGGACTCTCTGCACATCCTACACTTGATTGATATTTCCTATCCCATATTAGGGACGTTTTCAACTATAATCTCTTCAAATATTTTCTCAGTCCCTTTCTTTTTCTCTTCTTCTTCTGGGACCCCTATAATTCAAATGTTGGTGTGTTTAATGTTGTCCCAGAAGTCTCTGAGACTGTCCTGAATTGTTTTCATTATTTTTTCTTTATTATGCTCTGTGGTAGTTACTTCCACTATTTTATCTTCCAGGTTCCTTATCCGTTCTTCTCCTTCAGTTTTTCTGCCATTGATTCTTTCCAGAGAATTTTAAATTTCATTTATTTTGTTGTTCATCATTGTTTGCTCTTTAGTTCTTTGGGGTCCTTATTAAATGTTTCTTTTATTTTCTCCATTCTATTTCCAAGATTTTGGGTCATCTTTACTATAATTACTCTGAATTCTTTTTCAATTATACTGCCTATTTCATCTTCATTTGTTTGGTCTGGTGGGTTTTCACCTTGCTCCTTCATCTGCTGTGTGTTTCTCTGTCTTCTGTTTTTGCTTAATGTATGTGGGCTCTCCTTTTTGCAGGCTGCAGGTTCGTAGTTCCTTTTATTTTTGGTATCTGCCCCCAGTGGCTAAGGTTTTTCAGTGGGTTGTGTAGGCTTTCTGGTGGAGCAGTCTTGTGCCTGTGTTCTGGTGGATGAGGCTGCATATTGTCTTTCTGGTGGGCAAGATCGCATCTGGTGGTGTGTTTTGGGCTGTCTGTGGCCCTATTATGATTTTAGGCAGCCTCTCTGCTAATGGGTGAGGTTGAGTTCCTGTCTTGCTAGTTGTTTGGCATAGGCTGTCCAGTACGGTAGCTTGCTGGTTGTTGAGTGGAGCTGAGTCTTAGCATTTAGATGGAGATCTCTGGGAGAGCTTTCCCCATTTGATATGACTTGGAGCTTGGAGGTCTCTGGTGGATCAGTGTCCTGAACTCGGCTCTCCCACTTCAGAGTCACAGGCGTGACACCCGGCCGAAGCACGAAGACCCTGTCAGCCACATGGCTCAGAAGAAATGGGAGAAAAAAAGAAAGAAAGAAAAAATAAAATAAAGTTATTAAATTAAAAAATATTATTAAAAATAAAAAAATTAAAAAGTAATAAAAACAGGGAGAAAGAAGGAAGAGAACAACCAAACCAAAAAACAAATTCACCAATGATAACAAGCACTAAAAAACTTATTTTTTAAAAAAAGGGACAGATAGAACTCTAGGACAAATAATAAAAGCAAAGCTTACAGACAAAATCTCACAAAGAAGCATACACATACACATTCACAAAAGAGAAAAAGGAAATATATATATAATATATATATAAAAAATGAAGAGAGTAACCAAATCAATAAACAAATCTACCAATAACAAACTCTAAATATTAAACTAAGATAAACATAGTACCATAAACAAATTAGATGCAGAAAGCAGAACCCAAGTCTATAGTTTCTCCCAGAGTCCACCACCTCAATTCTGGGATGATTCGTTGTCTGTTCGGGTATTCCAGAGATGCAGGATACCTCAAGTTAGTTGTAGAGATTTAATCTGCTGCTCCTGAGGCTATTGGGAGAAATTTCCCTTTGTCTTCTTTGTTTGCACAGCTCCTGGGGTTCAGCTTTGGATTTGGCCCAGCCTCTGCATTTTGCTCTCCTGAGGGCATCTGTTCTTCACTCATAAAGGATGGGGTTAAAGTAGCAGCTGATTAAGGGATTCTGTCTCACTCAGGCTCGGGGGAGGGAGGGGTCCAGGATGCAGATTGCACCCACAGCGGCAGAGACCAGAATGATGTTCCAAGAGCTTCAGGTGAACAGTGTGTTCTCCTCAGGAAGTTGTCCTGGGATCATAGGACCCCGGCAGTTGCATGCTGCATAGGCTCCCAGGAGGGGAGGTGTGGATAGTGACCTGTGCTTGCACACAGGCTTCTTGGTGGCTTCAGCAGCAGCCTTCATATTTCATGTCCATCTCTGGTGTCTGCGCTGATAGCCACGGCTCACGCCCATCTCTGGAGCTCTTTTAGGCACTGCTCTGAATCCCTTCTCCTTGCACGCCCTGAACCTATGGTCTGTTGGCTCTTAGGCAATTCTGAACTTTTTCCCAGATTCCTTCCCAGGTAGCTATGGCACACTAGCCCCCTTCAGGCTGTGTTCATGCAGCCAACCCCAGTCCTCTCCCTGGGATCTGGCCTCCGAAACCAGATACTCAGCTCCCAGCCCCCACCCACCCTGGCGGGTGAACAGACAAGCCTCTTAGGCTGGTAAATGCTGATCGGCACTGATCCTCTGTGTAGGAATCTCTCTGCTTTGCTCTCTGCATCCCTACTGCTGCACTCTCCTCCGTGGCTCCAAAGCTTCAAACCCACCACCTCCCATCTCTGCCAGTGACGGGGTTTCCTAGTGTGTGGAAACTTTTCTTCCTTCACAGCTCCCTCCCAGAGGTGCAGGTCCTGTTCCTATTCTTTTTTTTTTTTTTTTTTTTTTTGTGGTATGCGGGCCTCCCTCCGTTGTGGCCTCTCCCGTTGCGGATCACACCACTGTGCCACCAGGGAAGCCCCCTATTCTTTTTCTTTTTTCTTTTGTCCTACCCAGGTATGTGGGGAGTTTCTTGACTTTTGGGAACTCTGAGGTCTTCTGCCAGCATTCAGTAGGTGTCCTGTAGGAGTTGTTCCACTTGTAGATGTATTTCTGATGTATTTGTGGGGAGGAAATTGATCTCCATGTCTTACTCCTCTGCCCTCTTGAAGGTCTCTCCCATAGCAATATTTTTTTTGGATTTTTTTCAATTAATTCCCTAAGGCAAAAGAAGTAGAAGTAAAAATAAACAAATGAGACTTAATTAAGCTCAAAAGCTTTTGCATAGCAAAAGAAACCATTGACAGAATGAAAAGACAACCTACTGAATGGGAGAACATATTTTCAAATGGTGTGATCAATAAAGGGTTAATATCCAAACTATATAAAGAGCTCATACAATTCAAAATCAAGAAAACAAACTACCCAATTAAAAAACGAGCAGAAGAGCTGAATAGACATTTTCCAAAGAAGATATACAGATGTCCATAGGCACATGAAAAAATGCTCAACATCACCAACAGGCAAATGAATACCATGATGAGATATCACTTCCCACCTGTCAAAATGGCTATAATCAAAAACTCTACAAATAACAAATGTTGGTGAAAATGTGGAGAAATCTAAACTGTAATACACTGCTGGTGGGATTGTAAATTGTTGCAGTCTGTATACAAAATATTACTGGGTTTCCTCAAAATACTAAAAATAGAACTAGCACAAGATCCAGCAACTCCATTGTTGGGTATAAATCTGAAAAACAAAAGAAAACACTAATTCCTAATTCAAAATGATACATCCACCCCAATGTTCATAGCTGTATTATTTACAATAACCATGATATGGAAGAAACCTAAGTATACATCAACAGGTGAATGAATAAAGAAGATGTTTTATATATATAAACATTTAAAATACATAGCCCAAAAAGTACTGTTATCCAGAATATTAAAAATAAAAAGTTATGAATTTGTAAGATGACAATCCCATAGGAAGATGAGCAAAATATTTGAACAGAATATGCACACAAGGGTCTATCCAAATGGACAAACGTCAAATGAAAAGTTGCTCAACCTCATTAGTCATCAAAGAAATGCAAGTTAAAACCACATTGAAATACTACTAAGCATGTTTCAGGATGGCTAAAATGTAAATATTGACAATAGTAATATTACAATTAACTATAGTTGACAAAAATATGGATTAACCAGAGTCTCAAATCTTCCTGGTAGTAAAGTAAATTGGTAGATGTAATTTAGAAAATAGTTGTGTATTTTATATGAAGTTGAAGGTATTCAATCATCATAACCCACCAATCCTAGCACAATGATCCAACAATATGCATATGTACAGTATCATTAATGGTAGCATTGTTTGTAATAGCTGATTAATGAAAATATTTGAAATCTATTAGTGGAAACAAAATGCCCATCAACAGTAGAATGGATAAATAAATTGCTATTTATTCAATTTCTTACATATTACATAGCAAGGAAAATGAGTGAACTACTACTACAAAAAAAAACATGATAAAGAAAACATATCCAAATGCAAAAAAAACAAATTACATATTATGTGCTTTCCTTCAAGTTCAAAAGCAAAGAAATCTAGAAATAAAGTTGTGGGGTTAGTTACTGGAAGGTGGCATAAAGAATGTTTCTACAGTGTTGTGATTATTCTGTTGTGTTTTTTTAAAATTTGAGTTGTGTTTACATGAGTATATTTACTCTGCTATAATTTTTTGTATTGTGTGTTTAAGATTAGTGCACTTTTCTGTGTTTATGCTGCAAATAAGGTAGTATTAATGGATAGATAGAACTCACTTTTCCACATCTCCAATCTACTGGAATGAAGACTCAGGAGGAAATTTATTAAAGTCCTCAAATTGTTTAAAAATAAAATATAATTTAGATACACATTAGTTATGTGTATAGAGGATTGTAACAACTATATTGTAATATTCTGTTGCTGTCTCATATTACCTCTCCTTTTAGCACTGTTTTTATGAACTTTTTCCTTCTTTTTTTTCATTTCAAGAAATTCTTATTAAGGGAGGAACGTAAATATATTTCCACCTTAAGAAAAGCACTTAAGACCAAAATTCTCTTCTAACTATATTATTTATATTGAGAATACATTAATTTGAATAGTTTCTTATTACTTAATGAATGTGCTTTTGCCATCTAATCAATGATATACTTATGTCTAACTTAGCAATATTACTTTTCTTTTTTTCTCTGAAAATTTGCTATGCTCCTTCTTGTTCTGGACTTTCATGCTTGAGCATATGCTGCCCTCTGCCTGGAATACTTCCCCTTCCATCTCTGCCTAGCCAGGTACTAGTCAGCTTGCAGATTTCAATTTATTTGTTACCTCTCTCTATGATAGGATCTCTTTGTGTTCTGATTTCTTTAGTGACAATTCTCATATTAATATATAACCTCTTAAACACTCCTGAAATGAGGACTCAGGTCTGTTAATAATCAATCACAAACATAAGAGCAAGCAAAATGCCTTGTTCCTGGTAGGTGCTCATATATTTATTTAACAAATGAATGTTAAGGAAGGTTACCAATTAGGACAGTGTTTAAATATAAGTAATAAAAAACTGATGAATTGTGGCTTAAAATATAGGAGTTTACTTTTCTCACATAAAAATTGTCTGGGAGTAGGCAGTGTTGTCAGTGGCTCACCAGCTCAGCAATGCTCTCAAGGTTTTAGGTTCTATCTTTCCTCTCTAACATCCATAACATCATGGATTTTATTGCTCATGTATGGCCCCTCACATGAGATTTCAAGATGGCTGCCACAGGTCCAGACATCATGCTATTCCCAAGCCCAGATGGAGGGTGCACGTAACCAAGAAAAAAAATAAAAAATTCCAGAAACCCCCAGAAAATGTCATTGCCCAAAATTGGTTCATATTATCACCCCTGGTTACAAAAGATGATGAGATAATCAGTATATCACTCTTAAATATTGTATAGTGGGAGATGGATAAGAGGGATAATAATTGGGAATGTGCTTCGGGTTAATCAGCAAACATTGTCTTCTAAAAAGTGCAAATGTAGATTTCATGTATCGATGTAAACATATAGTAAAGTTTATAAGTACTTAGTGGTGGATTGATGGATTTTCATTTCTTTTGTGAATATATATTCAAAACAGCATCAAACCTACTAACTCTCCCTAAGGACGAGATCATTATTGGACAATATTCCAATCCCTTTCATGTTTAGTCACATGAATATGTCTGAAATGGTAAACCATGCAGAGGGGATAACAAGTTCCCATGAAAATAAAATAAAAGCAAAAGAAATAAAGCAAAGCATAGTGAATATATTATATATTTTGTAAAAACTGTTTTTTCTCTATATGTGAATATAGTATTATATATTTATAAAAGTTATTTTAATGGACATATTATGTAGTTTATGTTTATTATTTCCTAGGATACATTTTCAAAATCAACTGACCTTATACTGTTTTAAATAACATTATCAAGTTGCAGGCCAGAAAGATTTTACCAAGATAGCTTCTCACTGAGTGGCCAGTTTTGTATATTATGGCCTATTCCTTTTTTCTCATTTTTACAAATTTTATTTGGGAAAAATACATATAACTAATGATATAGTTTGGATATAATTGAATTTAGGCATGGCTAAACATTTACCCATGTGTTAATGACTTTTAGTAAACTTCATGAGATCAATGAGTTTGACTGTATACTACTATCCATTTCAAGATCTATCATAGAGCAAAGCAAATAGTGAATAGTTAATATATATTTACTGAATAAATCATTAAATATATTAAATTGTTCTTTTACTAATTGCTTATTTATATCTTAGGCTCAATTTTCTCTTTTGAAGTATTTATTATTTTATTTCCCTTTTTAAAATAAAATATATTTTATATATTTTCCAACTTATCCCCTTTTCATGTGTTGTAAATATTTTTCACAGACTACTTGATTTTTTTTGTTTACTAAAATTTATTTCTAAATAGCATAAAAGTTTCCAAATGCAAAAATAACATAGAATCACAAACATAAAATATATATATATAAAAAATATATGTATATATATAAATACTTGTATAATTTTAGTCTAATAAAGTACTGACCCAAAGTCCAAAAACAATAAAAGAAAATATGAATTGATGTGGTTATATAAAAACAATGTCCAAAAGACCCACCAAAAATATGTTTCAAAAACAATGACAAACAGAAAAATATATTTTGAATACCTATAAAGAAGATAGTGTTAGCAGATTTAATATGCATGAATTTCTTTATTTTTAAAAAAATATTACATCCCCTTAAAATAAAGGAGAAAATTATGAAAGAGGGATTTCACAAAAGATATAATTGCCAGTGAGTTATCATAATTGCCAGTGAATTATCAGCTTGACTAATAAGCGGCTGAGTGAACACATTTATTCACTATTTTGGGGAATGATAAGCAGTTGGACAAAGTGTGTTGGCAGACTCAAATATGTAGCCTTTACAGCACCACCACACAAAGTTAGAGAGATGCACCTGGCTTTCATAAAGTGTGCCAGGAAACTAAAGGAAATGTATGAAATATAATTCACAAGTGAGGGCATGATAAGGAAACTTTTAAGTTCTTCCTGCAGGTATGAATAGGGGATATAACTCTTTTTCCCACTAAGCCTCCAGCTATTAACTATTGGATCAGTCACATAGTTCCGAAGGACAAACAGTAGTCCCCAGAAAAAATACAGCCAGCCCACAAAGCCCATAATTTTTCTAATTATGCAGTGGTTTGCAAGGCCATTACACTCCCAGAGCAGGGAGTATTATACTACTTATTACAACCAGTGCTGTAGTTTCTTCTTCCCTTCTCTGAGAATAAAGAAACTGGTCCACTATTACACAGCATTCCTCTTTTTTTTTTTAGCTTTTAAAAAAAAAATATATATATATATATATATTTTTTAACACCTTTATTGGAGTATAATTGTTTTGCACTGGTGTGTTACTTTCTGCTTTATAACAAAGTGAATCAGCTATACTTATACATATATCCCCATATTTCCTCCCTCTTGTGTCTCCCTCCCACCCTCCCTATCCCACCCCTCTAGGTGGTCACAAAGCACCAAGATGATCTCCCTGTGCTATGTGGCTGCTTCCCACTAGCTATCTATATTACATTTGGTAGTGTATAAATGTCCATGCCACTCTCTCACTTCGTCCCAGCTTCCCCTTCCCCTTCCCCATGTCCTCAAGTCCAAGTCCAGTATGACAGACTCTAGGTCCATCCACCTCACTAAAAATAACTCAATTTCATTACTTTTTATGGCTGAGTAATATTCCATTGTATATATGGACCACATCTTCTTTATCTATTCATCTGTCAGTGGATGCTTAGGTTGCTTCCATGTCCTGGCTATTGTAAATAGAGCTGCAATGAGCATGACTCTTTTTGAATTATGGTTTTCTCATGGTATATACCCAGTAGTGGATTTGCTGGTCCTATGGTAATTCTATTTTTAGTTTTTTTTAGTTTTTTAAGGAACCTCCATACTGTTCCCCATAGTGGCTGTACCAGTTTACATTTCCACCAACAGTGCAAGAGGGTTCCATTTTCTCCATACCCTCTCCAGCATTTATTGTTTGTAGATTTTTTGATGATGGCCATTCTGACTGGTGTGAGGTGATACCTCATTGTAGTTTTGATTTGCATTTCTCTAATGATTAGGGATGTTGAGGATCCTTTCATGTGTTTGTTGGCAATCTGTATATCTTCTTTGGAGAAATGTCTATTTAGGTCTTCTGCCCATTTTTGGATTGGGTTTTGGGGTTTTTTTTGATATTGAGCTGCATTAGCTGCTTATACATTTTGGAGATTAATCCTTTGTCAGTTGCTTCATTTGCAAATATTTTCTCCCATTCTGAGGGTTGTCTTTTCATCTTGTTTATCATTTCCTTTGCTGTGCAAAAGCTTTTAAGTTTCATTAGTTCCCAATTTTTAATTTTCCTTTTTATTTCCATTTCTCTAGGAGGTGGGTCAAAAAGGATCTTGCTGTGAATTATGTCATAGAGTATTCTGTCTATGTTTTCCTCTAAGAGTTTTATAGCGTCTGGCCTTACATTTAGGTCTTTAATCCATTTTGTGTTTATTTTTGTGTATGCTGTTAGGGAAGGTTCTAATTTCATTCTTTTTCATGTAGCTGTCCAGTTTTCCCAGCACCACATATTGAAGAGGCTGTCTTTTCTCCATTGTATATTCTTGCCTCCTTTATCAAAAATAAGGTAACCATAAGTGTGTGGGTTTATCTCTGGGCTTTCTATCCTATTCCATTGCTCTATTTTTCTGTTTTTGTGTCAGTACCATACTGTCTTGATTACTGTAGCTTTGTAGTATGGTCTGAAATCCAGAAGCCTGATTCCTCCAGCTCCATTTTTCTTTCTCAATATTGCTTTGGCTAGTCCGGTTTTTTTGTGTTTCCACACAAACTGTGAAAATTTTTGTTCTAGTTCTGTGAAAAATGTCATTGGTAGTTTGATAGGGATTGCATTGAATCTGTAGATTGCAAAGCATTCCTTCTAATAACTACTCTTTTAGTTACTTCAAAATCTGTAGAAGCTTTGAAATTGCAATTTGTAAGGGACTAATTAAGCTTTGAATATACCATCATCTGCTCCTAGAACAGTGGATTTCAACCTTGGCTACACACTAGAATCATCTGGGCAGCTTTTGAGCACTAGAATGTACAGGACGCTCCACAGACAGTTTCTGATGGTTGGCAGGGACAGGTACCCAAGTTTTGCTTTGCCTTTGTTTTGTTCTTAAGCTCAACAGGTGATAATGGCACAAGATAAATGTAAAGAATATTGCTCTTATAGGGAACGGGAGGGGTAACATTCTTCAAGATTATCTATCTATATCTATCTCTCTACTGTCAATTTTCTGTTTACTATCTGCTAATAAGTACAAAATACTTTAATCAAAATTTTAGTAAAACTAAAACTGCCTCTCACTTCTCACAAATCTCTTTCTTATTTCAGCAAATCTCTTCCCTCAACAGAATCTTGTTGATATCATCTAGCCAAAATCCATCTACATTTGAACAAAGTTGATTTTATGGACTCATTAAAGTAAGAAAGAAAACATAACATGGAGAACCATGGAATGTCTCAGTAAGAAGGTGTTAGATATGACATGATATAGGATATTGTCTTATATCAGGATTTTGAAGAGTGTTTAAGAAAGCATGGCTTTGTTTCATGCCAGATGCTATCAACATGGAGGGTTGATTCTATTATGATTGGGCATCTCAATGAATCTTAGGAAGGAGGCAAGAGGAATAAAGCAGGGTGAAAGCTGAGACTGGTGAGAGGCAGTAGCCACTCATGTTAGCCAGGAAAGATGGTTGTGGGTCATTTTTGTGGGTTGGACAGTGTTCTTGTTTTCAGCTGTGATTATATATATTATGGAGTAGACTTGTTTCTCTATTCCTCCATTTATGATCATAGAGAAACTTGTTTGCTGTTGGTGTTCCTTGAAATTATTAATGCTCAAAAAAGGACACTACAGTCTAGTGGTTAATGTCAGGCCAGCTTCCAATGCCAGGGAAGTTCCCACTGGTAATATGCCTCACTCCCTCAATCTCCATATTCTAGCCACAGTGACATTCTTGCTGGCAATTAAGCACAGAATGATTATTTTATACTATAGCCTCTGCCTTGCTGCCACTTCTGCTGGGGACATTACTTCCACAGATGTTGACATGACTTCCAACTCGCTACTCAATCTTAAGTCAATATCAGCTCTCCAGAGACATCTTCCATGACTATCTTAGCTAAAATAGCCCCTTCTCCAACCATTTCCAACTCAATACAGTACCAGACTTTATCTTCTGCAGTGCTCTTAATTCAGAATTCATTTTTTTAATTTTTAAAAAAATAAAAACTGAATATATTCAAGGTGTACAATATGATGATTTGGTATACATATATATAGTGAAATCATTACTATAGTCAAACTAATTAACATATCCATCTCCGCATATAGTTACCATTCTGTGTGCATGTATGTGTGTATGGGTGTGTGTGTGTGTGTGTGTGTGTGTGTGTAGTGAGAGCACCTGAAATGTACAAACTTAGAAAATTTCCAGTATTCAATAGCTTATCTATTATAGTCATCATGCTATACATAAGATCTAATAATCCTACATAACTCCAACTATGTGTCCTTTGACCAACATCTCCCTATTCCCCTCATATAGTCCATAAATGTTAATATATAATAGATCACTATCATTGTTCATAAATTGTCAATGTAATATATTTTCTTTTTGATTCTAGAGTTATTTCAGATAGATTTAACAAGAATCACCAGTACCAGTCCCATTGAATATTCTTGCTTCTGACAAGCTCACTTACCCAATGTCAAGCTAGAGACAACACAATATTCTGACTAGTTTTAGCCTGGGCCATGTGACCCTTACAGCACTGTCCCACCCTCACCTCAGGAGTTAGTAACTGTACTGAATTACATGAAGGAAGAATGGGGAAAAGATAAAAATACAGAATAATTAATTAGAGAATGTCTGGAGAAACATTTTTAATTAAAAGTAGATGGTATCAAAGGTAAAATAGATAGCTAGTGGGAAGCAGCCACATAGCACAGGGAGGTCAGCTCCGTGCTTTGTGACCACATCAAGGGGTGGGATGGGGAGGGTGGGAGGGAGACACAAGACGGAGGGGATATAGGAATATATGTATGCATATAGCTAATTCACTTTATTATACAGCAGAAACTAACAACTTTTTAAATCAATTATATTCCAATCAAGATGTTAAAAAATTTTTAAAAATATAAAAGTAGATTGTATCTGTTGTGTTTTTGCTTTTAATATTTTTTTTTTTTTTTTTTTTTTTTTTTTTTTTTTTGTGGTATGCGGG
>NC_041225.1:1049767-1052307 GCF_002837175.3 Physeter macrocephalus | reverse complement strand
TGCGGAGCACAGGCTCCGGACGCGCAGGCTCAGCAGCCATGGCTCACGGGCCCAGCCGCTCCGCGGCATGTGGGATCCTCCCAGACAGGGGCGCGAACCCGGTTCCCCTGCATCGGCAGGCGGACGCGCAACCACTGCGCCACCAGGGAAGCCCCTGCTTTTAATATTTTTTTAAATCACCATTCTTAGATATAAATGATGTTTTTACATCATTGAAAATAGAGTTGACGTAGAGCTGACATTGTAATTGACTGGCTACTTGGTGTGCACAAATACCTTTATGCCATCAGTGAGATTCAGTCTCTGAAAGTTCAAAAACTGTTTTTATTTATTCCCTTTTACAAACTCTCACACTCTTTTCTATTAAAACACTGGCTAATCAATTATACCTCAATAAAGATGAAAAAATAATGCAATGAAAATATTGTAGAAATTAAAAAAAAAAAAGCACTGGTACACATTCTTTTTTGCATCTAATGACCATTCACATTTTACATTTCCCCTTTTCCTTCAAGCCTTGAAACAGCCCTGAATGTAAATGAATTCATACATTATCAATGTTCTCATACAATGTTCAATGCATGAGCATCTCAACACTGTATAAATTATGAGTTCTAGGTAAGTGGGCATTTTTAGGTCAGGACAAAAGTATTCACAGTGAAAAAGCAAAATCTCCCCAAAAGAGAAGGTTTTTAGTCAAATATTTATCTCCTCTCAAACAATTTCTTCAGACTATAATCTCTGCCTCCCTCCCTCCCTCTCTCTCTCCTCTTATAAGTTGTTATATTTCTGTGTTTTCTCAAGCAAAAACACACAATCTATTTATAAGCCTGCTTGATGTTTTCTCAGTAAACAATGAACCCTGAACACAAAAAATCTGACCTGATTCAAGTCTGATGTTGACTTTATTGGTCCCAACATATATATTTCTTGATCTTCTGTACAGTTCAAATACTCCAAACACCCTTTTTCCCCAAAAATTATTGCTGATTTTCTTCATCCATTATCAAACAAAAGAAAAATATCCTTTCTGAGGTTGGAGAGAAAGAAGAAAAGCTAATCATCTCCCATAAACATACCCTTACTGAGATGTCTGAATGTTGATAACCTGGTTTCAAAACAGCAAGGAGATACCTGTATCCAGGTATGGCTCTATCTATAGAGACAGTACTTTAATGAATAATGACTAAAAACTTAAGCTCTGGAGCCAGATGCCAATGTTTGAATCTAGGTTGCAACATTAATGCAGTGCCCCAATCTGTGAAATAGCCATGAAAATATTACCTACCTCATAGGCTTACAGTATGGATTAAAAGAATTTATACATATAAAAAATTTTGAATATTCACTCAATACACTTTAGCAATACTATCACCAGTTATTTATAATTGTGGCAGGGTGATGTGTAGAGTATTATATGTTTTCATATGTTTAATTCCAGGGCCTGCCCCCTTTGACATAGAGAAATAAGTTTCCTTTTGCCTCATGGTGGGCTGTCACCAAAAATATAGCTAGTTTTCATATTCTAGAATCTCAGGTCCAAATCCAAGACAGAAAGACTTTGTTTATTTCATGTAACTTAATCATGTTCTAGATAACTAGACCCATGTAACTTTTCTTCTAATATAGACTAGAGAATAATATGTGAAGGACAGTTGGGTGTAGACATTAATGAAGATCTTAGAAAGTATAAACCTACCAACCTATTCTACTACTGCTTAAATATCTTGGGAAAGATATGGGGGGAGAAGAAACAATTTAACTCAAGGGAACTTGGGGGATCACAGACCTATGGAATGCATTTTTTTAGTGTAGGCCTGGAAGCATAAAGTAAGGCACCTGACAGTCCAAGCATGACTGCATAAGGTACATAGGTAAATTTACCTAAGAGTATCCCACTTACCCCTCCCGAAAGGGCATGTATTTTGATCAAATGAGAGAGAAGTCAGAAGAACTTAATCATTTCAAGAATAGAAAAAAAAAAAAAACAGAAAAGAAAATGTAACATGGAACTTAAGCTGGAAATTGGATAAAGAGATGGTTACATCTTAATTAAGGTCATTAAAGCAGGGAAAATTATTCTAGAATGAAAGCAATGAGTCCTTTCAGGAAATGCTACAGAATCAAAATGCTTAAGAATAAAATGAGGGAGGAACACTCCCAAACTCATTCTACAAGGCCACCATAACCCTGATACCAAAACTAGACAAAGATGTCACAAAAAAAGAAATGAACATTTTTACCATTTTCAATGGTAAAAAACTGAAACCATTTCCTCTAAGATCAGGAAGAAGACAAGGTTGCCCACTCTCACCACTATTATTCAACATAGTTTTGGAAGTTTTAGCCACAGCAATCAGAGAAGAAAAAGAAATAAAAGGAATACAAATTGGAAAAGAAGAAGTAAAACTGTCACTGTTTGCAGATGACATGATACTATGCATAGAAAATCCTAAAGATGCCAACAGAAAACTACTAGAGCTAATCAATGAATTTGGTAAAGTAACAGGATACAAAATTAATGCACAGAACTCTCTTGC
>NC_041225.1:1008741-1048049 GCF_002837175.3 Physeter macrocephalus | reverse complement strand
GGCCATCATCAAAAACTCTAGAAACAATAAATGCTGGAGAGGGTGTGCAGAAAAGGGAACACTCTTGCACTGCTGGTGGGAATGTAAATTGATACAGCCACTATGGAGAACAGTATGGAGGTTCCTTAAAAAACTACCAATAGAAATACCATAAGACCCCGCAATCCCACTACTGGGCATATACCCTGAGAAAACCATAATTCAAAAAGAGTCATGTACCAAAATGTTCATTGCACTTCTACTTACAATAGCCAGGACATGGAAGCAACCTAAGTGTCCATCAACAGATGAATGGATAAAGAAGGTGTGGCACATATATACAATGCAATATTACTCAGCCATATAAAGAAACGAAACTGAGTTATTTGTACTGTGGTGGATAGACCTGGAGTTTGTCATACAGAGTGAAGTAAGTCAGAAGGAGAAAAACAAATACCGTATACCAACACATATATATGGAATCTAAGAAAAAAAGAAAATGGCATGAAGAGACTAGGGGTAGGATGGGAATAAAACACAGACCTACTAAAGCATGGACTTGAGGATATGGGGAGGGGGAAGGGTAAGCTGTGACGAAGTGAGAGAGTGGCATGGACATATATACACTACCATACGTAGGGTGGATAGAGAGTGGGAAGCAGCCGCATAGCACAGGGAGATCAGCTCAGTGCTTTGTGACCAACTAGAGGGGTGGGATAGAGAGGATGGGAGGGAGGGAGACTCAAGAGGGAAGAGATATGGGAACATATGTATATGTATAACTGATTCACTTTGTTGTAAAGCAGAAACTAACACACCATTGTAAAACAGTTATGCTCCAATAAAGATGTTAAAAAAGAAAAAAAGAATAAAATGAGATGATTCACATTTCAACAACAACAAAACATATTAAGTAATTACCTATTGAGAAGGAAGATTATTTTCATAATAACCCCAGACAGGAAATAACTCACATGTCTATCAACTGATGAAAGGATAAACAAATTGTGATGTAGATGTGTGTGTATATAGTAAAATAATACTCAGCAATAAAAAATAATGAACTACAGTTACACACAGTATGTTAACACATCCCTCCCAAGGCCAGGAAAGCCCTGGTGTCTCCAGATTTTACAGCATAGAGCCTTGTCCAAGGTCTCAGGAATATAAGCACATACCTCCAGAGTTAAGTAAAACCCTCTGGTGCTCTCACTCTATCTATATAATTCAAAATTAACTTCCCAAGACTTGCTCTTGCCCCAGGAGGCCAAGTTTTTGGCAAAATTTATTCAGAAAGTCCTGATTCTGCAAAACGCCAAATATATGTTATTTAAACCCCCATAAAACTACAGACCATTATTCCTCATGAACACAGACACAAGAAAAGCAAATCCTTGAAAATAAATTATAACAATATAAAAAAGAACAATATACCATAATAAACAAAGTTTACCTGAGTAATGCAAGGCTGGTGGAACATTCAAAAATCAATCAATGCAATTCATCATATTGCCAGTTCAAAGAAGAAACACTACATGATCATATAAATTGATATAGAAAAAAACATTTAACAAAATTCAAGATCCATTCATGATTAAAACTCTGAGAAAAATAGGAATGCAAGGTATTTTTCTATACCTGATAAAGGGTGTCTCTAAAAATCTATAGTTAACAATTTCATTGTGAAAGACTGAATGCTTTTCTCCTAAGACTGAGAATAAGGCAAGGATGTCCACCCTCACCACTGCTATTCAACATCATATTGGAAGTCTTAGCCAATACAATAGACTGCCAAAAAAAAAAAAAACAGTAAAAAACAGGCAGATTGGAATACAGAGACGAAATCATCCCTACTCACAGACAGCATGATTGTGGACATAGGCAATCCAAAAGAATCTACAGTCTACCAAACCCTTGATATAGCCAGAGATCAATAGAGAAGGAATAACAGAAAAAAAGAAAAATAATCTACAAAAATCATCTAAAACTAATAAATGAATTTCATAATGTCAGAGGATATAAGGTCAACTCTCAAAAATCTATATACTAACAGTGAACAATTGGAAAAAAAATTTTTTTTAATGTTATTTATTGGGTTGGCCAAAAAGTTCATATGGGTTTTTCTGTAACATGGAAAACCCAAATGAACTTTTTGGCCAACCCAATAGAATAACATCCCTTCAAAGATGTAGTTATAAATCTAATAAACTCATGTATTATCTTTGTGCTGAAGACTACAAAAGCTGATCAAAGAAATCAAAGAATACTTCAATAAATTAAGAAACATATCCTGCTCATAAATTTTGAGTCAACAAGGTGTCAATTCTCCTCAAATTTATCTATACAATAAATGCAATTGCAGTGAAAATTCAACCAGCATTTCTGTAGTATTGACAAGCTTATGCTAACATTTACGTGGAAAACCAAAGAAATTTGAAGAGAGCAAACAATTTTGGACAAAAAGAAAAATAAAGTTGGAATTATCATACTACTTGACTTTGACTTACCAAAAAGATATAATAATAAAAAGTATGAAATTCCCAAAAAGATAGACACATTAATCAATGACACAAATTAGGATCCATAAGTGGATGCATATGAACATACCAATTTTTTGTTGTTGTTGTTGTTTTGGAAAAGGTTTATTTGCAGAAAAATACAATGAATACTACAGCCTACCTATTTCCCCACTCAGGGTTAACACCAATTGGCATGTTATCATATTTGCATCCTAACGTTTTCCCTATGTGTATGTCATACCAATTTATTTTTAATAAAGTTAAAGGCAATTCAGTGAAGAAAGGATAATCTTTTCAACAAAAGTCAGTGGAACAATTGGACAGCCATATAACAAAAAGCAAACAAAAAGTACCTCCAACTAAACCTCAAATCTCATACACAATTTAATTCAAAGTGAATCATAGATTTAAATGTAAAATGTCAAACCATAAACCTTTTATAATAAAACACTTGAGAAAATATTAATCACCCAGATTTAGGTGAAGAAATTTAGGTATAACATTAAAAGCATGATCCATAAAAGAAAAATAACTTAATTGGATATTGTCAAAATAAAAGCTTCAGCTCTGCAAAAGAGAATGAAAAATCAAGACAGCAATTGGTAGAAAATATTTGCAAGCTACACATCTGAAAAAGGACTTGTATCCAGGACATATAAAGAATTCTAAAAACTCAACAGTAAGAAAAGAAACAACCCAGTTTGCTCCAAAAATGGGCAAAATATTTGAATATACACTTCACTTTGTACTTCATTTGCAGTGAAGAATGCAAATAAGCACATCAAAAAGATACTCAAATCAATAGTCATTAGGTAAATAAAAATTAAAACTACAATTACACACCTATTGGAATATCTACAATAAAAAGTATTAAGTTTTGGCCAGCACCTGGAATTGTCTTACATCGCTGAAAAGTATGCTGTATGGTTCAGCAGCTCTGGAAAACAATTTGGCAGTTTCTTATAAAGTTAAACATTGCTGGGACTTCCCTGGTAGTCCAGTGGTTAAGGCTCTGTGCTTCCAAAGCAGGGGGCCTGGGTTTGATCCCTGGTCAGGGAACTAAGATCCCATATGTCATGTGGCATGGCCAAAAAAAAAAAAACCAAGTAAATATTGCCTACCATATGACTAAGCAAACCCACTTCTGGGTATTCACTTTAGATTAAAAGAAAATGTTCACACAAAAATCTGTACATTAATGTTTATAACAACTCTATTTACAACTCCTCAAAACAGGAAAAAACATAAATGTCCTTCAGTGGGTGCCTGGGTAAACAGTGATATATCCATACAATGAAATACTACTCTGAAGTGAAAAGGAACAAACTATTGATGCACACAACATGGATCTCAAATGCATTGATTCAAGTGTCAGAAAGCAGTCTCAAAAGTTGCATATTGTATGACTCTTTTTGTGTAACATTCTCAAAAGTATGAAACTATGGTTATGGATAACACATCAGTGCCTGGGACTAGGCTCAGGGAAGGGTGTGAGTGTTGAGGTTTACCTTGACAGATTTTTTCTGGGGTGATGTTTTTGGTAGCCTGATTGTGGTGTTGGTTATTCTAACCCATTCACATGTTAAGTGCATACAAATGTACACCAAAAACATAGTAAAAAAAAGCTCATTAAATTTTTGTTACTCTTTTTAGGACAGTTCCCAACCCATTACTGACTCATACATTTAATGTCAATGTCTTGTAATTTCTCATATACTTTCTGCATCTTTAAAAGTACTTTAGGGCTTCCCTGGTGGCGCAGTGGTTGAGAGTCCGCCTGCCGATGCAGGGGACGCGGGTTCGTGCCCCAATCTGGGAAGATCCCACATGCCGCGGGGCGGCTGGGCCCGTGAGCCATGGACGCTGAGACTGCGCGTCCGGAGCCTGTGCTCCGCAACGGCAGAGGCCACAACAGTGAAAGGTATGCGTACCGCAAAAAAAAAAAAAAAAAAAAAAAAAAAAAAGTACTTTAAATTATCAATCTGTTAATAACATTATTAAATAATCACTATGTGGCAAGCACTTTTCTAGATTATTGGTGATATTTATTTAAAAAAATGATGACTGTGCTTTTTTCCTTTTGATAACTTGGAACCTTATTTTATCATGTTAGCCCCTGGCAATTCAAATCTCTTAGTTTTGTTTGTTTGTTTTGTTTTGTTGCCTTTTTTTTTCCCCAAGACATTTAGCCAGTCTACTGACATACTGACAACATATGAATTTGTATGTGACTTACTTCAATATCCTGTTGGTGACTCTCTATGACTTCATCCAATTGAACTCACTAATTAATTATTGGTAACCACAATTTTCTAAGAGCTAACTAGGTTTAAAATGTTTCCACACTGTTGGAAAATAAATAAACCTTACCTCCATGAAATGAGAAACAACAACTCTATAATAAAAGATTGAGTTATTATTATTATAAATGTGAGTATTTATTATACCTCTGTTTCAACAGAGACATCAAACTTAGGATGTCATAGAAGAAGAGAATCTTTGCTCCTAAATGTTTGTGAGCTCTACTTCAGATAGAATCTTCTCCTTATGTTTAAAACCATGTTAATTAATATTTCCTGATATTAAATAATTAATTTATTTAGGTGGGTTAATAGTACTGTGAGTTTTTAAAATAAGTTTTGTCTTTAAGATGTACTGCTGACATGTTTACTGATAAAATAAAATGGTATTTGGGATTTGCTTCAAAATTATTGGTGAAGAAGGGAGAAGCTGATCAGGGTACAGATGAAATAAGAGTAAACATAAATTGATAAATCATTTACCCTGACAGATAAATACATAAAAGTTCATTATATTTGTTCCACTTTTGTATGTAAATGGTATTATCTATAATAAAAAGGTTTTTAAAAAATAAAGAAAAAATTTTAAATTTTCTTCTGCAAGAAACTTTTTATCACACCATATCAGAATTACAATATGTTTACCAAAAAACAAAAACAAACAAACAAAACAATCTTAATGCAGATCAACAAATATTCAATGTGTAGTCTTAGGCAGCCACCAAAGGGTAACTGCTATTCGGGCAAGGAACCACAGATCATCTTGATCTCAGAGTTGTGTTTAATCCAGAGACAATCAATGATTTATGCATCCAGTATTTCAAATAAGGAACATTTTTATTGCCACCATCTTTAAATCAAGCCTGTATTAAGGCCAGTCTACTCCTAGGTCCTGCTCATACCAAGGGTAACCCACAGGGAAAGGAGAAATTTCCTTGCCCTCAGAGTTTCAGAGAGGCTTGGCCTGCTGGTGCGGATGGGTCTCTGGACAGCCTATTCCCAGAGAGGTTGCTGGTCCTTCATAGTGTGGCTTAACCTTCACAGGGCATTTCCACTTTGCATCCATTTAAGCCATAGGTACATGGCTATAAGAAGTCCAAAAATGTTTGGGGATGGGTAATACTTAATAGAATAGAAACACAAGAAATTTTGAGCTACGGGTGCTTGATTTGAGTCCTCAGGGTAAATAAAGAATTGTGGATTCTTGGGTCCCTTTAAGTTAACTATGGGACCCCCTTCAAAGAACTTTGCAGTTTGACATTTGGCAAGTGGCTTATACAAGACATATCTTGAACCTCTTCTTTAAAGCCTTAAAATACATGCGGTAGCCCCTCCTTTTTCAATACTTTTCCATTTAGCTGCATTCTTCAGCATTATTTAATAAAAGTTTTGCCTAGTGTTTTAAAAATAAGGTAATTCATATTAAAGTAAGTTAAATAAGATCAAATCCACTTCTGTTGTTTTCATGTTTAGCTTCCTGTTTCTAGCTTTTATTGTATCTGCCGAAGTTTTCTTGTCAAAATTTCTTCTAAAATGGAAGTTTGTGGCTTCCCAATTCATTCAATAAGTGCTTACTGAGCAGATGCTTTGTGTCAGGCTCTGTTTTATGTCTCTGTGAACAAAACAGATGAACCTAGTCCCTTATGGAGATTATATTATACTCAGGGGAAACATATAATATATGTTAATAATATAATTGAAGACTTGTATGAGTGTCCTGCAGGGAAAAAGAAGAATGATGATAGGGAAAAGCTTTGTGTGTATATGTGTATGGTAAGGATACCAACCTTAAGAAAGGGCCCTCCGGAATGCCCTCTCCAAAAGATGATGTTTTAACTGAGACCTGAAGTGTGAGAAGAAGTTAGCCAGGAGAAGCACCAAAAGTTGAACACACTAAGTAGAGGAAATATCATGTTCAAGAGTCCTGAGACAGTCAATAACTGAGTTGTTGAAGAATGAGAGAGAAGGCCTGAATGGAACTTCATGAGAATTAAGAACAGACACAGTAGGCCAGATCATGTTGGCCTCTTAGGCTAGAGTATTGAGGCTGGACTTTATCTTTAGTGCAATGGGAAGCTGTTGAAGGGTTTTAAATAGGATAGTGAAATGATAATAAGTATTATGTAAGAGTAATCTGACAGTACTGTGGAGAGTGTATTGCAGAGGGATCATAGTGAAAGCAGTGAGGGGAGGTATGGAGCTAGTGGAGCCCTATAGGAAAAATATGAGAGGGACTTGGATTAGGTGGGTATCAGGGAAGATGGAGATACATGGACCAACTGAAGATACATTTTAGAGATAGCCAAGATTGCTAATTTATTGGATATGAGAAATTAAGAACTGGGAGAAATCAAAGATAAATTTTTGGTTTCTGGTTATAATGGATGTAGTGTTCTTACCAAAATGATAAGGGCACAGCAAGATTTTTCAGAAGAGACATCAAAGCTTATTACGTCTAAAGAGATTTTCAAATGAGTATGTTAACAGAGCAGTTGTATCTATAACTGCCTTGTATTGAGATGAATCCAGGTGTAGAGATATACAACAGTGAATATTTAGCATACAGATAATTTTTAAGTTTCATTTCTAAAATTTAAAATTACAGAGTTTCACTTAGAGAAAGAATAGAGCTAAAGAATAAAAAAAGAATTCTAAACACAGAATAAACACAGGCTGAGGACTCAGGAAAGAGACTGAGAGGGTGGCACCAGGAAGTGGAAGGAAACCCAGCACAGTGATGTCATAGAAACCAACAGGAAAGTGGTTTAGGTCCAGGGAGTTGAACATCTCTTCACTTGTACGTTAATGTCCCTGTTTTGTCCCCCTTTGATTGGTAGCCCACACAGAATAAAGTGCATTTGTGTCTCTATCACTCTTCTGTTAAATTACACTTAATGGATTGCTTTTGATATAAAAATACAGTCCAAGTCCTTGGCTTCCTCTTTTACACCATGCTGGTTGGATCCTCTTCAATTCTGAGCTAGCCTGACTGTCTTCCCTTGGACGGAATGATGTTTTTTTCCATGGATTTTCCTTATTTTTTCTCGACTTGAAATTCTACTTCTACAGCTTTGTAAATTTGGTTATATTCCATCAACAAATATTGATTGGAAAATTGGAATGATTGACTTGAAAAACACCTAGCTCTGAAATATGATTCTTTAAAAAGGGTAAATATGTCCAGTGAACCTGTTTGTCATTGCCCTCTGCTTCTGCATAATTCTGACATTGTCAGTAAGGCGCCAGCATTCTAGAGAGTTACTGTGGCTGGCAGGGCATACAGATCATCATCCAAACCTCAATATTCCTCTCCAAACACCAGTGCATCTCTAGTTAAATACCAGTCCCATTTCTCCTTCCTGTATGCGTCTAACCTTGATTACTCTTCCTTCCCTCTTGCATCCAGACTGTAATCACAACATATAGCATCAGTGTCACATCCAAATCTTGTCCCTACCCACTCTCTAATATCATGTCCTTCACTTTGCCAGATTGTATCCTGCACTCTATTTTCTTCTCTGTGAACAGAGGCATTAGGCTTGATGATTCCTAAGGTCCCTTCCAGCTCTGACATTCTGTGTGTAATTAGAATGCTGCACTGCGATCTGTCTATAACCACGGCAGGAGTTCAGAAGGTTAGCATAATTGAAGAAAGTTTCCCAGAGGAAATGTGGAGATTGAATAGCATATTGAGTAATGGGAAGAATTTAAACTGGCATAAAAGATTATCCCAGATTGGAGAAACTGCATGACTCATAACAAGGGAGCAGGAAGAAAAGATGTATGTAGAGTGACTGATGAGAGATAAACCTTACGGTTCCGATTACTGGATAGTGAAAAATAAGCCTTAATCAAAAGCAAATAATAATAATAAATAGGAAATAAATAAGCACCTGAAGGTGAATGAAATGAAATCCAAATTTAGTAATGGCAATGATATTCTGCCCTATATTTTATAAAAGTGTTTGGAAACCAAGCAAAAGTCTGAATTGAGGAATTTAGGGTGAATCCATAACTCTACTATATATTCATTTTATGGCTGTGAAATATCACTTTAGTGGGTTTCAATAAACCTACTATGCAGCATAAATAAAATAATCTATATGAATTCTTTTTAGGGCTTGACCAGTATCAGGAGGGTACTAGCTGGGTAGTGTTATGCCAGAATAAATAGAAAAGTGGCATTATCATTCAATCTTCAGTGTAGTTGTGCTAGAAAGAGTTGGAAACAAGGAGGTTTAGATCACAGTTCAAATTTTATTCAGACTAATTAATGGAAGGAAGGAAGAAAGAAAGGAAGGAAGGAAAGAAGCAGGAAAGAAAGGAAAGAATAGTTGGGAGAGGGAAAGAGGGAAAGAAAAGAAGGAGAGACCTGAGGAGAGGAAAGAAAAAGAGAGGAAATGAAAGGTCTTTTTCAGCCATTCCATACCTTAACCATTTATACCACAAAAAAATAGACACTCTTCACTGTAAAACAGGTAAGAGGTACTGTTAACAAAGGACAAATTATTATTTTTTCTCAATTTGACATTTATGGCTAACTATATAGAAATAAAATATCTTAAATGTAGGTACCATCTCCATATTAATTACCTGAACAAAGTTTAAGAATGCACATGTCTTTACAACAAACTGAAGAAGGAAGGTAAGTAATATCTAATATGCATTATATGCTTGGCAGAGTTCTAGGTGCCTAACAGACTCACACCTTTAATGAGTACAACCAACCTCAAGAATAGGTATAATCATTTTCCCTCACAAAGAAGGAAACATGTTCAAAGAGTTTAAGTGATTTTCCAATGTATCTCAACTTGAAAATGGCAGAGCTGGAATATGAATTTAGAGGGTACAATACTCTGTAACCCTCAGGACCACCATACACACACACACACACACACACACACACACACACACACACACACACGTTCTACCCTCAAACAGGCCAAGTTAAATTCTTTCCAGTAAACCTGTGTTTTTAAAATATGGTCAGAAAACCATATTTTAAATCATCCAAATCATCTGGGAGACTTGTTAAAAACCAACATTTCAGAACCTACCTAAGACCACCTTCATTGTAAGATGTTTTCCAGATGATTCTGGTATGCACTAAAAGTTTGAAACAATTAAAAGATCAAACTATTTCCCATAAATCACATAGTGCAAATGCCATACAAATTTTTAAACTAATTTTTTCAATCCATATACTTGGTGTTTGAGCCTCTATTTTCATCAAAATCTAACACCCTACAATTTAAACCAAATCCATTTGGCCACGATATTTGAGTTTCCAAAGTGAGGCTTTTAAAGACAAGACAGAAATGACTGAACTGAAAGACTGAAGACTAGTCAGTGACTGGAGATACAAGTAAGCCAAATTTTCAAAGATGGAAAAGTATTGAAGGATATGGGAGATTAATAGGACATGAATAAATCAGAATCAGAAAAGGGTGACTGAAGATTAGGGCTGGCTGGTCAAGCAAAGATCTTAAGGACTCAAGTCATATACATATTATTAAATCAAATTTATTGAGGTATAGTTTATATAAAATAAAATAAATCCCTGTAATGTAGGGTTTGATGAGTTTTGACAAACATATACAATCATGTAATTCCAAACATAGTAACTATTTAAGACATTTCTATAACCCTACAAGGTTCCCTTGTGCCGTTTTGCAAACAATACTCCTCACCTTTAACCCCAGGTAGCCACCAGTTTGCTTAACTGTATTCAATACTTCTTCTTAAATGTCATATAAATGGAATTATACAGTTTGTGAAATCTTTTGGGTCCATGCCGCTACATATATCAGTAGTCTGTTCACTTTAATTGATGTAGTATTCCACTTTATGCATACCACAATTTATTCATCAGTTCAACTCTTGATAACTATTTGGGTTGTTTCTGGTTTGAGGTTATGAATAAAGCTGCTATGAACATTATAGTGAAAGTCTTTGCATGCAAATATAACTTCCTTTCTCCCAGATAAATGAATGGAATTCCTGGATTTTATGATACATGTATTTTAACTTTATAAATAACTTTCAAGCTGCTTTCCACAATGGTTGGACAAATTAAGAATCCTACCAGCAGTGTATGAGAATTCCATTTGCTATACATCGTCACCAACCATTGGTATTGCCAGTATTTAATTATTCTAATGACTGTGTAGAGATATCTCAAAGTATTTTAATTTGCATTTCCTTGATGATAGTCAATGTTGAATATTTTTATGTGTTTATTGGCCATTAATATATTTCCTTTTTTGAAGTGTCTGTTCAAAATTGTTCGCTGTTTTTAAGATTCTCTCTGCTAATTATTGCAAGAGTTTAAAAAATTAAATCTGCATGTAATATCCTTGTCAACATGTTGCAAATATTGTTTTCCTAGTCTGTGGCTTACCTTTTCATTTTCTTTTTTTTCCCCACACACACTGTATTTTATTTTTACACGAGATAAATAAACTGACACCAAGCATTGTAAATGGATGACCATAACAAAAGCAACAATGATTGCAATTACCAAGCATGAAACACACTCATACTATGTCATAATATTGACATTCAGTTCAGTAATCCTCCACTTAAACAGCTTCTTTACTTTGCAATGAAAATTGGTTTGTATATTTTTTGCCTCTCAGTCCTTGTGGGATTTTTTTTTTTTATTCAAACAGAAAGTCTCAAAAATTATAATCATCCTCATCGGTTCAATCAGTCCCATGTAATTAATTCTTTTGTTCATCTTGATCTTTTGTTAGCACTTTTATGAATTCATCAGTTTTCCATTAGAGTTCTGAAAATTCTTATTCATTTAGTTCAGCAGTATAGTCAGTTACCAGAAACCCATACTTGTAAGTCTTTTCCATTAATTCCTTGAAGATGAAACACTTTTATAGGAACATTTTTGTGAAAGCATCAGAGTACACCGAGAACTGTCTGTAAATGACAAAAGACTTAAAAGTGACCACAGTTAAAGATTTGATGAAAGTTCATAATAATGCATTTTACAAGGAAATTTAGTTATTTCTGAGATATACATTTTAATGTAATAACTAGAATTATAACTTATAACATTATACCAGAACATATAAGATTTTTAGAAAGTTCATGTAATGTCTAAAACATTTATATTAACAAATTTCCATACAAATAACTCAAAGAAAGTTTAGTATTTGTTGCTTTTGTTTGTTTGTTTGTTTTATACTGCACATTCTTATTAGTCATCAATTTTATACACGTCAGTGTATACATGTCAATCCCAATTGCCCAATTCAGCACATCATCCCCATCCCACCGCAGCTTGCCTCCTTGGTGTCCATATGTTTGTTCTCTACATCTGTGTCTCAACTTCTGCCTTGCAAACCAATTCGTCTGTACCATTTTTCTAGGTTCCAGATACATGAGTTAATATACGATATTTGTTTATCTCTTTCTGACTTACTTCAATCTGTATGACAGTCTCTAGATCCATCCACATCTCAACAAATGACTAAATTTCATTCTTTTATATGGATGAGTAATATTCCACTGTATATATGTACCAGAACTTCTTTATCCATTCGTTTGTTGATGGACACTTAGGCTGCTTCCATGACCTGGCTATTGTAAATAGTGATGCAATGAACATTGGGGTGCATGTGTCTTTTTGAATTATGGTTTTCTCTGGGTATATGCCCAGTACTGGGATTGCTGGATCATATGGTAATTCTATTTTTAGTTTCTTAAGGAACTTCCATACTGTTCTCCATAATGGCTGTATCAATTTACATTCTGTTGATTCATTTGCAAATATTTTCTCCCATTCTGAGGGTTGTCTTTTTAACTTCTTTATGGTTTCCTTTGCTGTGCAAAAGCTTTGAAATTTCATTAAGTCCCGTTTGTTTACTTTTGGTTTTATTTCCATTACTCTAGGAGGTGGATCAAAAAAGATCTTGCTGTGATTTATTTCAAAGACTGTTCTTCCTATGTTTCCCTCTAAGAGTTTTATAGTGTCCGGTCTTACATTTAGGTCTCTAATCCATTTTGAGTTTATTGTTGTGTATGATGTTAAGGAGTGTTCTAATTTCATTCTTTTACATGTAGCTGTCCAGTTTTTCCAGCACCACTTATTGAAGAGACTGTCTTTTCTCCATTGTATATCTTTGCCTCCTTTGTCATAGATTAGTTGACCATAGGTGCATGAGTTTATCTCTGGGCTTTCTATCTTGTTCCATTGATCTATGTTTCTCTTTTTGTGCAGGTACCATATTGTCTTGATTACTGTAGCTTTGTAGTATAGTCTGAAGTCAGGGAGTCTGATTCTTCCAGCTCCACTATTTTCCCTCAAGACTGCTTTGGCTATTAGGGGTCTTTTGTGTCTCCATACAAATGTTAAGATGATTTGCTCTAGTTCCATAAAAAATGCCATTGGTAATATGATAGGGATTGCACTGAATTGGTAGATTGCTTTGGGCAGTATAGTCATTCTCACAATAGTGATTCTTCCAATCCAAGAGCATGGTATATCTCTCCATCTGTTGGTATCATCTTTAATTTCTTTCATCAGTGTCTTATAGTTTTCTGCATACAGGTCTTTTTTTTCCTTTGGTATGTTTATTCCTAGGTATTTTATTCTTTTGTTGCAATGGTAAATGGCAGTGTTTCCATAATTTCTCTTTCAGATTTTTCATCATTAGTGTATAGGAATGCAAGAGATTTCTGTGCATTAATTTTGTATCCTGCAACTTTACCAAATTAATTGATTAGCTGTACTAGTTTTCTGGTGGCATTTTTAGCATTCTCTATGTATAGTATCATGTCATCTGTAAACAGTGACAGTTTACTTCTTCTTTTCCAATTTATATTCCTTTTATTTCTTTTTCTTCTCTGATTGCCATGGCTAGGACTTCCAAAATTATGTTGAATAATCATGGTGAGGGTAGATATCCTTGTCTTGCTCCTGATCTTAGAGGAAATGCTTTCAGTTTTTCACCATTAAGAATGATGTTTGCTGTGGGTTTGTCATATATGTCCTTTATTATATTGAGGTAGATTCCCGCTATGCCCAATTTCTGTAGGGTTTTTATCATAAATTGGTGTTGAATTTTGTCAAAAGCTTTTTCTGCATCTATTGAGATGATCATATAGTTTTTATTCTTCAATTTGTTAATATGGTGTATCACATTGATTGATTTGCATATATTGAAGAATCCTTGCATCCATGGGATAATTACAACTTGCTCATAGTGTATGATCCTTTTAATGTGCTGTTGGATTCTGTTTGCTAGTATTTTGTTGAGGATTTTTGCATCTATATTCATCAGTGATATTGGTCTGTAATTTTCTTTTTTTGCTTTTGTTTGGAGCATTTAATCCATTCACTTTTAAGGTTATTATCAATATGTATGTTCCTATGATCATTTTCTCAGTTGTTTTGGGTTTGTTTTTGCAGATCCTTTTCTTCTCTGTGTTTCCCACTTAGAGAAGTTCCTTTAGCATTTGATTGTGGCCTCATAGAATGGGTTTGGGAGTGTTCCGTCTTCTGCAATTTTTTGGAAGAGTTTGAGAAGGAAGAGTGTTAGCTCTTCTCTAAATGTTTGATAGAATTCACCTGTGAAGCCATCTGGTCCTGGACTTTTGTTTGTTGGAAGATTTTTAATCAGTTTCAATTTCATTACTTATGATTGGTCTGTTCATGTTTTCTGTTTCTTCCTGGTTTAGTCTTGGAAGGTTAAACCTTTCTAAGAAATTGTCCATTTCTTCCAGGTTGTCCATTTTATTGGCATAGAGTTGCTTGTAGTAGTCTCTTAGGATGCTTTGTATTTCTGCGGTGTCAGTTGTAACTTCTCCATTTTCATTTCTAATTTTATTGATTTCAGTCCTCTCCCTCTTTTTCTTGAGAGTCTGGCTAATGGTTTATCAATTTTGTTTATCCTCTCAAAGAACCAGCTTTTAGTTTTATTTATGGGAGTTCCCGTCTATGTTATTTTTCATTTTTCCCTTGCTGCTTTCAATAATTTTTCTTTGTCTTTAATTTTTGCCAATTTGATCACTCTCTGTCTTGGTATGTTTCCCCTTGGGTTTTTCCAGTATGAGACTCGCTGTACCTCATGGGCTTGGGTGGCTATTTCCTTTCCCATGTTAGGGAAGTTTTCAACTATAATCTCTTCAAATATTTTTGTTTGTATTTCACTTATTTCTGCTCTGATCTTTGTGATTTCATTCCTTCTGCTAACTTTGGGTTTTGTTTGTTCTTCTTTCTCTAGTTCCTTTGATCCTTTCTCTCTGTCTTCTCTTTCTGGGACCCCTATAATGCTAATGTTGTTGCATTTAATGTTGTCCCAGAGGTTTCTTGAGGTAGGCTTGTATAGCTATAAAATTCCCTCTCAGAACTGCTTTTGCTGCATCCCATAGATTTTAGATCATCGTGTTTTCATTGTCATTTATCTCTAGGTATTTTTTGATTTCTTAGACTGTCCTCAGTTCTTTTCATTCTTTTTTCTTTATTCTGCTCTGAAGTAGTTATTTCCACTATTTTTTCTTCCAGCTTACTTATCTGTTCTTCTGCCTCAGTTATTTTGCTATTAATTCCTTCTACTGTATTTTTCGTTTCAGTTATTGTATTGTTCATCTCTGTCTGTTTGTTATTTAATTCTTCTAGGTGTTTGTTAAACGTTTCTTGCATCTCTCGATCTTTGCCTCCATTGTTTTTCTGAGGTCCTGGATCATCTTCACTGGTGATCTGTCCAGTGGTGCAAGTGAGGTGTTAAAGTCCCCCACTATGATCGTGTAACTGTTGATTTCCACTTTTATAGCTGTTACCAGTTGCCTTATGTATTGTGGTGCTCCTATGTTGGGTGCATATATATTTATAATTGTTATATCTTCTTGGATTGATCCCCTGATCATTATGTAGTGTCCTTCCTTGTCTCTTGCAACATTTTTTAATCTTAAAGTCTATTTTATCTGATATGAATATAGCTACTCCAGCTTTCTTTTGATTTCCATTTACATGGAATATCTTGTTCCATCCCCTCACTTTCATTCTGTATGTGTCCCTAGGTCTGAAGTGGGTCTCTTGTAGACAGCATATAAATGGGTCTTGTTTTTGTATCCATTCAGCAAGCCTGTGTCTTTTGTTTGGAGCATTTAATCCATTCACTTTTAAGGTTATTATCAATATGTATGTTCCTATGATCATTTTCTCAGTTGTTTTGGGTTTGTTTTTGCAGATCCTTTTCTTCTCTGTGTTTCCCACTTAGAGAAGTTCCTTTAGCATTTGTTCTAGAGCTGGATTGGTGGTGCTGAATTCTCTTAGCTTTTGCTTGTCTGTAAAGTTTTTGATTTCTCCATCGAATCTGAATGAGATCCTTGCTGGGTAGAGTCTTTTCCTGGAAGGTTGCCTATCTCCACTTCATTTAATTGTTTTTCTGGGGTTTTATCTTTTTCCTTCATCTGTTACATAGCCCTTTGCCTTTTCATCTTGTCTATCTTTCTGTTAATGTGGTTTTTGTTCCACAGGCTGCTGGATTGTAGTTCTTCTAGCTTTTGCTCTCTGCCCTCTGGTGAATCCCTTTTCATTTTTTAAATGACATATTTCAAAGAGCTAAAGCTTTGATTTTGATAAATTCCAATTTATCAATTTTTTATGGTTCATTATTTTTGCATACTACATAAGAAATTTTTTCCTATGCTAAGTGGAATGATTTTCTTTTATGTTTCCTTCTAAAAGTTTAGAAGTTTTAGTGTTTATGTTTAGGTTATGATCTATTTTAAGTTTTGTGCATGGTATTAAGAATTGAAGTTACTGATACTTTCTCCATATGCATAGCCAGTGGTTCAACACCATTGTCTTTAAATTCTCCATTGAGATGCCACATTTGTTTTTAAAAAAATCAATGAACAAATTTATGTGTAGGACTAATTCTGGACATTTTTCTCTTCCATTGATCTATGTGCCTATCCTATGTCAAAATCACAATGCTTTGCTTAGTGTAGATTTATAACTCATCTTTAAATCAGTTAATAAGTATCTGATTTTGTTCTTTTTTCTCAAAATTGTTTCAGTTATTCTAAATTATTTTCATCCATAAAGTGCTAGAAATACCTTGACAATTTATATGGAAAATGTCTGCTGGGATTTTGATTGAAAATGCATCATGCTTATAGATCAGTTTGTAATGAATTGACTCTTTAACAATATTGTGTCTTCCAATACATAAGCATTGTACATCTCTTCACTTATTTTTTTTTCTTCTTTATCTCAACAATCTTTTGTGATGTTCAATGTAAATGTATTACACATATTTAAAGAAATTATTTCTAAATTTTGATATGTTATATGCTGTTATAAATTGTAATGTTTGTTTTATTTCTAATTGCTTATTTCTAATATATAGAAATACAATTTTTAAATTATTGTAGGCATACTAAGTTAACTTATTAATTCTAATTTATTCTGATATCCCTTAGGATTTCATAGTATCTGCAAATATAGACAATTTTCCTCTTCTTTCTTCACTCTGTATGTATTTTGTGTCCTCTCCCTACTTTATGACACTAAGAAGAACTTCAAGCACAATGTTAATTAGAAGTGAGAAGAATATTTGACCTTTGTCATGCTCTCAATCTTAGTGAAAGCTTTCAATATTTCAGGAGTTAAATATTATGTTTGCCATAAGTTTCATATATATTTCTTCCATCAGTTTGATTCTATTTCTATTTTGCTGAGAGTGTTTATCATGAATAGACATTTAATTTAGTCAAATGCTGCAACTGCCTCTATGTAGATATCCATATGGTCTTCTTTTTTACTTTTAATGTGTTTGATTCTTGAAAGTTAAACTATTCCTGGAGGAAACTCCTATTGTTCCTAACATGTTATCCTTTTTACATATTATTGGCTTTCCTACTATTTTGTTAAAGATTATTGTGTCTTTATTTATGGGGTATATTATTAGTCTGTGTTTTACTTACAAAGTATTTGTCAGGTTTTCTTATCAAAAATTGAGTTGAAAAGTGTTCCTTATTCTATTTTTTGAAACTATTTGCTGATGATTTGAGATATTATTTTTCTTGAATGTTTTATTGTGGCTTTATGTTGCCTTTCTATGATAAAAATGTCAAGCATAAGTCTATGCTTTTTTTAGTTGGATCAAGTCTTTTGGGTTCTTTTTCTTAATATATTTATTTCTAGGAGTTTTTTATATGATCTGAATTTGAATTCTTTGTCACGTATGTATTGCAAATATTTTTTAAGCCTGTGGATTGCTGATTCTTTTTTTTTTTTTTAAATCAAGCATTTCAATGACGTCTGATTTTTAAAACTTTGCCCTTCATGGTTAGTGTTTATTTGCCTGTTTCAGAAGACATTTCTTACACCAGAATGATAAACATAGTGCTCTACGTTTTCATCTAGAAGTGTTATGACTCTAGCTTACACATTTACATCTGTCATCCATCTCAAATTATTCTGTGTAACTAGTGATGAAAGGATTGAACTTTCTTTTTTTAGATTATCCTGCATTATTTAATAAAAACTTAATCTTATGTCACTGTATTGACTTAGTGCCTTAGTCAAAAAACAAAGTCTGTTTCTGCACCCTCTTCATCATTAAGCCCTTTGATCCTAACTCAAACACTATGTTGTTTTGATTACTGTAGCAAGTTTTAAGTTGGGTGGTATAGTCCTCTAACTTTTTTCTTTCTGTAGAAGGTTTTGATTATTCTATATCTTTAAAATATTAATATGCATTTTATTTTTATTGAAGTATAGTTGATACACAATATTATGTTAGTTTCATATGTACAACATAATGATTAGACGTTTAAGTACATTACAAAATGATCACCACAATAAGTCTAGTAACCATCTGTTCCCATACAAAGTTATTACAGTATTAGTGACAATATTCCTTATACTATGTATTATATCTCTGTGACTTTTATTTTATAACTGGAAGTTTGTACCTCTTAATTCCCTTCACCTATTTTGCCCCATTCCCCATCTCCTCCCCTCTGGCAACCACCAGTTTGTTCTCTGTATCCATGAGGCTGTTTCTTTTTATTTGTTCATTTGTTTTGTTTTAGATCCCACATATAAGTGAGATTATATGATATTTGTTTTTCTCTAACTTATTAAACTTAACATAATATCTTTTATATCCATCCATGTTGTCACGAATGGCAAGAGTTCATTCTTTTTTATGGCTGAATAATATTCTATTGTATATTTATACCAAATCTTCTGGATACTTACATTGCTTCCATATCTTGGCTATTGTAAATAATGCTGCAAAGAACATAGGGGTACAAATATCTTTTTGAATTAGTGTTTATATTTTCCTTTGGGTAAATATCCAGAAATGGAATTGCTGAGTCATACGGTAGTTCTATTTTTCATTTTTTGAGAGCCTCTGTAATGTTTTCCATAGTGGCTACACCAATTTACAATCCCACCAACAGTGCACCAGGATTCCCTTTTTTCAATATTCTTGTCAACACATGGTATTTGTTTGTCTTTTTGATGATAGTCATTCTGAAAAGTGTGGGGTGGTAGCTCCTTGTTGTTTTGATTTGCATTTTTCTTATGATGAGTGATGTTGGAGCATTATTTCATGTGTCTGTTGGCCATCTGCATTTCCCCTTTGGAAAAATGTCTATTCAGGTTCTCTGCCCATTTTAACTGATAGTTTTTGATACTGACTTGTATGATTTCTTTATATATTTCAGGTATTAATCCCTTATCAGATATATTGCTTGTAGATATCTTCCCCTATTCAGTATGTTGCCTTTTCATTTTGTTGATGATTTTCTTCACTTTGCAAAAATATTTTGGCTTGCGGTAGTCCCGTTTGTTTCTTTTTGTTTGTTTTTTTGTTTTTTTGTTTGTGTTGCCTGAGGAGTCAGAGCCAAAACAGTGTTGTTAAGACTGATGACAAATAATATACTGCCTATGTTTTCTTCCAGGATTTTTATGCTTTCAGGTGTTTCAGGTTAAGTCTTTAATCCATTTTGAGTTTCTTTTTGTATTTGGCTTCAGAAAGTGGTCAGTTTGTTTATTTTGCATGTAGCTGTCCAGTTTTCTCAACACTATTATTGAAGAGACAGTCTTTTCCCCATCCCGCATTTTTGCCTCCTTTGTTGTAGATTAGTTGACCATATATGTGTTGGTTTATTTCTGCACTCTCTATTTAGTTGCATTGAGCTGTGTGTCTGTTTTGATGACAGTATCATACTGTTTTGATTCCTTATAGTTTTTTAATATATTTTGAAATCAGGGAGTGTGATACCACCAGCTCTGTTCTTCCTTCTGAAGATTGTTTTCCCCATTCAGTATCTTTTTGTTGCCATACAAATTTTAGGATCATTTGTTCTAGTTCTGTGAAAAATGTCACTGGTATTTTGATAAGGATTGCATTGAATCTGTAGATTATCTTGTGTAGTATGGACATTTTAACAGTATTAATTATCCCAATCCATAAGTACAGTATATCTTTCCATATATTTTTGTCATCTTCAGTTTCTTTTATCAATGTCTTTCAGTTTTTAGATACAAGTCTTTCACCTCGTTCATTGAATTTATTCCTAGGTATTTTATTTTTTTGATACAATTGTTAATAGGACTGTTTTCTTAATTTCTCTTTCTGATAGTTTATTATTATGGTATAGTAAAACAATAGATGTCTGTATATCAATTTTGTAACCTGCAACTTTACTAAATTTATTTATTAGTTCTAATATTCTGGTGTAGTCTTTAGGATTTTTATACATAGTATTGTATCATCTGCAAACAGTGACAATTTTATATCTTCTTTTTAAATTTGGATTTCTTTTCTTTTTTTGTTCTGATTGCTGTAGCTAGGACTTCCAATATTGTGTTGAATAAAAGTGACAATAGTGGATATCCTTGTCTTGTTCTGGATTTTAGTGGAAATCTTTTCAGCTTTTCATCATTCAGTATGATATTAGCCATGGACTTGTCATTTATGGCTTCTATTATGTTGAGGTATGTTCCCTCTATACCCACTTATTGAGGTTTTTATCAAGAAGTGAGGTTGAATTTAATCAAAATCATTTCCTGCATCTATTGAGATTATTATATGATCTTTATTCTTTTTTTGTTAATGTTGTGTGTCACATTGGTTGATTTGAAGATATTGAAACATCCTTGAATCCCTGGGATAAATCCCACTTGACCATGGTATATGTAAATGATTCATATACATTTAAAAATAAGCTTGTCACTTTCTGAAAAATTTTTTTTTAAATCCTGCTATGAATTTGATTGTGATTGGGGTTGTGTTGAATCTATAGATTATTGGGGGAAAGAGATATCTGTTCCATGGAATAAATGGTATTATATTTAAATTTCACTTTAAAATTTTTTCCTGCTACTTCATAGAAATACAGTGCATCTTTTATACTGATGTTGAAGTCTGTGAAGTTGCAATATTTAGTTCTCACAGTTACTTGTAAATCTACAAATAGGGTTTTCTACAACCATTTTCATAGTGTCTGCAAATATTAACAGTTTTACATCTTCCTTTTAATAATCCTGATTTTTCCCCTGCTTTATTGCAATAGCTAGCATATATAGAACAATGTTGAATAAAAGCAATGAAATCACATCTTGCTTTGTTCCTGATTTTAGGGGAAAAGCATTTAATATACATCATTAATTATGATTTTTCTCTAGATTTTTTGGTAGAAACCTTTTATATAGAATATTTCCTTCTACTTTTATTTGTTGAGAATTTTTACCACAAGTGGGTTCTGAATTTTGTTAAATGCATGTTTCTGCATCTATTAAAATCATCATTTGTTTTTTTCTCCTTTACCTTTTAATGGGATTAAATGCATTGACTGATTTTTAAATAGTTAAATCAAACTAGCATTACTAGGGTAAGCTCCACTTTGTCATAGTATATTATCATTATACCTATGCTATTTTTAATATTTTTTTATGTTTACATTTATGAGATACTTGTCTACATTTATTTTCTTGTAAACTCTTTCCCTAGTTTGTGTATCAGAGTAATGATAATCTCATAAAAATGAACAAAGAAATATTCCTTCTTACTCTGTGTTCTCAAGTAATACCTGTAGAATTTTTTGTTTGTTTGTTTGTTTGTTTTTTTTTCATTCTTAGTTGTTTGGTAGAATTCACCATGGAAGACATCTGGGCCTGTATTTTTCTTTGTGGGAAAATTTTAAACTATGAATTACTTTTTTTAATTAATATGTGGTTATTGAGTTCTTCTATTTCTTCTTGAGTTATTTTTAGTAATATCTGTCTTTCAAGAAATCAGTTTATTCCATCTAGGTTGCTGAATTATTGCTATAATGTTTTTTCATAATATTTTCTTATTGTCCTTTAATATTATAAGCTCTTCAGCCAGGCCCACTCTTCCTGTTACCTGTAATCTGTGTCTTTTTTTAAAAATCTTTGATCAGTCAAGCTAAGGGGGTATCAATTTTATTGATTTTTTTTAAAGAACCAGCTTTTGATTTCTATCAGTTTTCCTGACCCTTTTTCAGTCTTAGCAGGCCACTACCTTGTAAGTCGGTGAAGGACTGACATATTTCAGAGGAATTTCTCTTAGTTCTCCTGCCCTCATTTTACACTTGGAATTCTACCCCATGAATTTGGTGAAGGCCAGTGGAAAAGATTTGGAAGGTAAATGCAGACTTTTGTGGCTGGGGGATCCTCAAGATTCTAAGTCATCACACCAGCCAATGTGAGGCCATCTAAAGTGTTTGAAAATTTTGGTTTATTTCTCTGTACTCCATATATAGTGGGTTTTTCTGCTTCCTGCTGCTCTGCCAGTGATGAAAGTAGCCATAAGCCTATTTTTTCCTATTAAATGTTTATCATTTCTGCATTTTAGATTAATTTGAATCCTCTCTTCTCTGATGGGTTTTAATAATGTACAATTTTGAGTATATCTTTCTTGTTCCCCTTGTTCCTAGGAGTTTGTTTTCAATAAAATCTACATGATTGGGGTTGGAAGGAAAAGTATTCCATGGCTAACTGTCTTAAATGTTTTTATCTGAGCTTTGATATACTTTAAAAGTGCTGTTTAAAGGAACAAGTTTTTTTCCCATTGGGATCTTCTAAACCCTTTGATAAATTTAATGATTTAAATTTCAAAAAAATTTTACCCAGAGATATCAAGGCTAAATTAAGTAAACAGAGGGTTAGGTTAATAGTAAAGGTGATATAATCAATTTCATTGAGTACAGTAATTTCCCTAAAGTTGGCAATGGTATACTTTCACAAAAATTGTTGGCACAAAATATGGCTCAAGGAATTTGAAGATTTGGTTAAATATATCAAAAATATTTAAGGCAAATAAGAATGCAAAGACATATAATAAATGTGTTTTCAATGCTATAAGAAATATGTTTGAACATAAGGAGATAACTATAAAGGAGATAAGGATGGCTGTGAAGAAGAATTCAAATAATAGATAGCTCTACACTTGTGATTCTGTACCTGTTTCTAGGTCAATGTCAAGTTAGAATTTTACATTTTATTTCCATATCAGTATACTAACTGAGACTAGGATTGAGATATCAATAAGCAAATAACATTTTTTTGTCCCATGAATTTTGTCACCCTATGGTAGTCAATAGGACCATTCAAAACTATTATGGTTCTTCTCCTTCTAGGTATATAGTAGGGTGGTTGATACTTCTCTACTTCTCTCCTGCTTCTGAAGGTGTTTCTTTAATTGATGTGTTTGACCAGTGATATTTTATGTACTTGCTGTTAAATTTGGGCTTAAATAACCATTCTATTTTTCTATTTATTTAATGTTTTCCATTCCTATGATTTTCCTTTCCTGCTTTCTTTTAGGTATTTTGAAAATTTCCTACTATTTTATCAATTGTGCTATTGACTCTAATACTTTCTATAGAGCTATGAGTAGTTAGTTGCCTTCAGCATTACAACATACTACTTAACTTTTAAGTCTACTTATTTCACTGTATTTTACCACTTCAAGTGGAACGTAAAAATCTTACCACCAAATACATCCCTTTTCCCTCCCTCCTTATGTTATAGTCTTGTATATTATACCTACACATAGTGAAAATCCATCTTGTGATTTTATGATCATTTGTTTCAACACTCAAATGTGTTTTAAAGAACTCAAGAAGAGATTAAAGTATATTTTATTTATATCAATATTTATCATTTTTTTATTGCTTTTTCACCATCTAGATAATCCAAGTTTCTTTCTGATATCATTTTCCTTCTTTCAATAGAACTTACCTTAGTAAAATTTTTTGAGAAGCTCTGCTGGTCACACATTCTCTAAATTTTCCTTTTCTCATGTTAGAAGTCTATACCATTTTTCATTTTTAAGGGTATTTTCACTGGACATAGATTTTTGGGTTGACAATAGTTTTCTTTCAGCACCTTAAAAATATTTAGCCTCTTCCTCCTGGCCTCAATGGTTTTGGATGAGGAATCTGTTGCCATTCAAAACATATTCCCCATAGGTAATATGTTATTTCCTTCTAGCTGCTTTCAAGATTTTTTTGTCTTAATTTTTCAGCACTTTGATTATGATGTGACTGGGCAAGGATTTATTTGTGTTTATCCTGTTTGTGGTTCATTGAGATGACTTAATCTAAGATTTTATGGCATTATGCAGATTTGGGAAGTTTTCTGCCAGTATTTCTTCAAACATTTTTTTTTTCTTCTACATTGCACTCTTTTCTTTCCTTCTGTATCTCCAATGATACATATGTTAGATCTTTTGGTATGTTCCTGTTGGTCCTTGCATTACTGTTTTGCCTTTTTTTTTTTTTCAAGTTTTTTCCTTCCATTGTGCGGGTTGGATAATTTCTACCAATCCACCTTTAAGTTTACCAAGGGGAATCAGTAAAATGGTAAGACCAGTTCAAAGAGATTTGAAGAACTAGGCTCCTGCTTTTGCTTAATTAGTTTGATTTAAGGATCCCCTTATTTTCTTGCTATTGTTTTTGCTGGCAGAAAATGTACTGCTTGCACAACCCAAAAATAAAATAAAACCCACTCACATAGGCATTTATAGGGACTTCACTGGAAAGTGTAGGAAGATGGAAAGATTTACATTTCAAATGCAAACAACTTAGATATTAGTAATTCCTGTTCCCCCAAACAATGGATGATGCTCTTCTGTTCCCTTTTCAGATATTTTTTTCTCCTTTTTTTTTCTCTTTGACAAACAACCTGTTTAATTCTCTTTTTTAAAACATCATCATGGCTGCCAGTAACATCATGGTTGCTAATGAAAGCATCAGAGTTTTCATTTCACTTTAAGCAGCTTATTTTTTATTTTATTTATTTAATTATTTTGTTGGAAGTCAGTGGCCTGCCTACCCTACCTCAACACTCTAACCAAGGTGAAAAATAAGTCTAATTGGAGACCTTTCTGAGAAATAAACACACAAATAAAAGAGATATTTCTGAGAAATAAAAGAAGATAGGATGGTGGAGTGAAGTATGGTTTAGAATTAAGTTGAAAGTTGGGTCACAATACTGAAATACCCAGAGAACAACTAATAATATTAAATAGTATTCACAATCGAGGAGGCTGAGAAAGCTGATGAGGAACATTCTGTTGGCCTTCATTCTCTTCTGAAAACAAAGTGGGTTGCACTAGACCAATGGTTCTCACCCCTAGCTTCTCATAAGAATGCTCTGGGTAGATTTTTTAAAACCCTGATTTTGTTGGCCCTATTCATAGACCATCAAGTAATAAACTCTGAGTTTGTGGCCCAAGCCTCAGCATTTTCAACATACACCCCCTTTATGTAAAAATGTTCCTTTGATATATAAACAATTCAATTTCAAGAATATCACAGCCCACTCTTCATGATCAAGAGGACATCTATTGGCTCAATTTAAAAATATCTGATATAAGGTTTTGCTTTTGTTTTTGTTATTTTATTGTTCAGTTCTAACATTTCTATTTGAATCTTCTTCACGTGTTCTACATTGCCAATATGTTCCATCTGATATTAATTTCAATTTTTTCTGTGATTACTTGTTTAAACATTTTATAATAGCTGTTTTAAATACTTCATCATATATTTCCAACATTTGTGTCATCTTGGCCTTGGTGTCTATTGATTGCCTTTTCTCCTGCAAGTTGAGATTTTCTTGATTCTTTATACACTGAGTAATTTGGGGTTGTAACCTTGACATTTTCAATATTATGTTCTGTGTCTTGTTTAAATGATATTATATATTGATAATTTTGTTTCACCAGGTAATCAACACAGTTGGTTTCAAGAAACAAATTCCAACCAGTATTCTGTTTGTTGTGCTCTCAATGTCAGTTCCATTGTCACTGCCTTTATCATTCAGATCTGTCCTACGTGTGCACCAGACAGCAGCAAGTCTGGGATGTGAGCAATAATCTATCTCTTAGTTCCATTTTCAAACATTTAATATGTTGTTTAGGATAAGATCCATGTATGTTCACCTCAGGGGTGAACCCATGAGTTTATTCACAACTTTATGGAGTCACTTTTCTGAGTTCTTCCCTGTCTGCTATCACAGTGGTGTTTTCCAGTGCCTCAGGGCTCCCATTTTGGTCCTTTAACCAGAAAACTGAGGCTTTATTTACCCTGCTCTTCCACACACTTCCTGTGAGTATTCCCACCTCTGAGGACAAGCAGGGTAAAGACAGAGACTGCAATAGTGGTTTACCCCATTTTTTAGGGACCATAGCTCTTCAAATGAGAAACTGCTTTCTATGAGTTTTAGGTGCTTCCAGGCTGCCTTGCCTCCATTGTTGCCATCACCACCTTCCATGAAAATAAATTAACCTGGGGGTTGGGATGAGAGACAATAAAAAAAGGGGAAAAAAAAGAAAATAAAATATGGGGATTTCTCCCACTATTTCTGAATATCAGGATATCTTTTTCCAGCTCCTCAAGTCAGAACTAAAGAGCATCTCCTGGAGTTCTCTCTTCCTGAAACAATATGCACTTTCAGATTTTAGGCAACTTTAAGTCCAGACAGGTGAATATCAAAGTGGGAAAAATGGTAAAATCACCATGAGTTAGTGGTATTTCATATTCTGTTCTTCTTCCCCAATCTACCTGCTGCTGTATAATTTTCAGGGTCTGCAAGTATTTTTCCTGTGCATTCTGTTCAGGTTTTATAGCTCTTCTCAGTGGGAGAGACAGAGTAAGTATACTCTGTCTTACACAGAACTTGTTTAGTGATTTTAAATATTTTGTTTAATAACTGATTGGAATGTCTCTGCTTAAAATGTTCATATTTTTTCACAAATGGTTATTTTTGTCAAAATAAATTTTAATACCAATCTAATATAATCTTTATCTGGTATTTGTCAGATTTAGTAATCATGATGCCTTTATGTCACATACATATTTTTATTTAATTGTAAAAAAGTATTTAATTATTAAAACTAAAACATATTGGATATGTACTCTGAGTTATATACTTTCTAAGCACTTGACATGTATTAATACGTTAATTTACAAAACAAGTTTGTGAAATCAGTACTACCCTAATTTACAGATGTGGATGCTTCACCATAGAAAAACTTGCTTAGAAGTTTGCAAAGAATAACCCAACTAAGAGGTAGCATCAGATTCAGGATCTAAATATCAGCAAACAGGTTCCACAATCTTTCTTCTTAATCAATATACTGCACTGCTTTTCATGTATACAATATATAGTATGTAGTATGTTATGAGTTAAATGGCATCCCCCTCAAATTTTATATGATGAATTTCTAATCCCCAGGACCTTGGAATGTGATCATATTTGGAGATAAGGTCTTTACAGATGTGGATAAAGTTAAAATGAGGTCAAATGAATTGGTTTAATCCAGTAAGACAGTGTCCATCTAAGAAGAGGAAATTTGGACACAAACATGCACAGAGGGAAGACAATATGAAGAAAAGCACAGAAGACAGCCATTTACAAGCCAAAGAGAGAGGCCTAGACATATTCTTCCCTCATGGTCTCTCAGAATCACTATCACGAATCTTGCCAACACCTTGACCTTGAACTTCTAGCCTCCAGAACTGTGAAAAATTAATTTCCTTGTTTAAACCTCCCAGTCTGTGGTGCTTTTTATGTCAGCCCTAACAAACTTAAACAGTAGTGTAAACTTGATTCTCAAAAAACTTAGGAAAGTGACTCAACTTTCAAAAATACTCAATAAGCATGTTGACCTATTAAGATTTGACTCATTTAGATAAGTTGAGGTAGGCAGATGATTAATTCAGTTTATATATTAAGAAGATATTTGTCAATGTAATTTTCATATTTCAAACTAAAAGCTAGTTCTGTAGAGTGATAATAAGATAACAGGAGAGCATTTGAGGGAGGAGATAAGACCCAACCAGAATAAGCAAAGAGATAAAATCTAAAGAGCTAGAGGGACAGCAGATACAGATTCCCAAGATTTAAATTAGTTTCTTTTTTAATTGAAATATAGTTGATTTATAATATTGTGTTAGATTCTGGTATCCAGCAAAGTGATTCATTATACATATATATATATATATTCTTTTTCATATTCTTTTCCATTATGGTTTATTATAGGATACTGAATATAGTTCCCTGTGCTATACAGTAGAACCTTGTTGCTTATCTATTTTATTTATATTAGTTTGTATCTGCTAATCCCAAACTCCTCATTTATCCCTCCCCCACCCTCTTTCCTTTTTGGTAACCATAAGTTTGTTTTCTATGTCTCTGAGTCTGTTTCTGTTTCATAAATAAGTTCATTTGTATCATATTTTAGATTCCACATATGAGTGATTATGAGTGATATAATATGATATTTATCTTTCACTGTGTGACTTACTTCACTTAGTATGATAATCTCTAGGTCCATCCATGCTGCTGCTAGTGGAATTATTTCATTCATTTTATGGCTTAGTAGTATTCCATTGTGCATATACATCTTCTTTATCTATTCATCTGTCAACAGACATTTAGGTTGCTTGCTTCCGTGTCTTAGCTATTGTAAATAGTGCTGCTATGAACACTGGGGTACATGTATCTTTTCAAATTAGAGTTTTCTCTGGATATATGCCCAGGAGTGAGATTGCTGATCATATGGCAACTCTATTTTTAGTTTTTTAAGGAAACTCCATACTGTTTTCCATAGTGGCTGTTTTATTTTTCACCAGTTTACATTCCCACCCACAGTGTAAGAGGGTTTCCTTTTCTCCACACCCTCTTCAGCATTTGTTATTTGTAGACATTTTAATGATGGTCATTCTGTCTGGTGTGAGGTGGTACCTTACTGCAGTTTTGATTTTCATTTCCCTAATAATTAGCAATGATGAGCATCTTTTCATGTGCCTACTGGCCATCTGTATTTCTTCTTTGGAGAAATGTGTGTTTAGGTCTCCTGCACATTTTTTGATTGGGTTGTTTGTTCTTTTGTTATTGAGTTGTATGAGCTGTTCCTATACTTTGGAAATTAAGTCCTTTTTGGTCACATTGCTTGCAAATATTTTTTCCCAGTCCGTAGGTTGTCTTTTTGTTTTGTTTATGGTTTCCTTTGCTGTGTAAAACTTATAAGCTTGATTAGGTCCACTTGTCTATTTTTTGCTTCTATTTCTATTGCCTTGGGAAACTGACCTAAGAAAATACTAATATGATTTATGTCAGAGAATGTTTTGTCTATATTCTCGTCTAGCTGTCATGACATATATTTAAGTCATTAAGCCACTTTAAGTTTATTTTTGTATATGGTGTGTAAGTGTGCTCTAAAATCATTGATTTACATATGGCTATCCAGCTTTCCCAACACCACTTCCTGAAGAGACTATCTTTTCTCCACTGTGTACTCCTGCCTTCTTTGTCAAAGATTAATTGACTGTAGATCTGTGGGTTAACTTTTGTGCTCTCTATTCTGTTCCATTGATCCACATGTCTGTTTTTGTGCCAGTACCATGCTGTTTTGATTACTGTAGCTTTGTAGTATTATCTGATGTCTGGGACAGTTATGCCTCCAGCTTGTTCTTCTTCCTCAGGATTACTTTGGCAATTCTGGGTCTTTTATGGTTCCATATAAACTTTAAGATTATTTGTTCTAGTTCTGTGGAAAATGTCATGGATAATTTTATATGGATCCCATTAAATCTGTAGATTGCTTTGGGTAGTATGGCCGTTTTAACAATACCAATTTTTCCAATCCAAGAACATGGGACATCTTTCCCTTTCTTTGAATCATTTGCAATTTCCTTTATCAATGTTTTATAGTTCTTGGCATATATAAGTCTTTCATCACATTGGTCCGGTTTATTCGTAAGTATTTTTTTTATGCGATTTTAAAATAAATTTTTTTCTTTCCCTGTCTGATATTTCTTGTTAGAAATGCAACTGATTTCTGTGTGTTAATCTTGTATCCTGCTACTTTGCTGAATTTGTTAATCAGTTCTAGTAGTTTTGGTGTGGAGTCTTTAGGGTTTTCTATATATAGTGTCATGACATCTGTATATAATGACAATTTTACTTTTTCTCTTTCAGTTTGGATATTTTTAATTTCTTTTTCTTGTCTGATTCCTGTTTCAAAGTGGTGATAGTGGCATCCTTGTCTTGTTCCAGATGTTAGTGCGAAGGCTTTCAGCTTTTCACTGTTGAGTATTATGTTGGCTGTGGGTATGTCATAAATAGTTTTTATTATGTTGAGATATGTTTCCTCTATACTCACTTTGGTAAGAGCTTTTATCATGAATGGATGTTGACTTCTATTAAATGCTTTTTCTGCATCTATTGAGATGATCATGTTGCTTAGGTCATTTGTCGTGGTGTATCACATTGATTGATTTGCATATGTTGAACCACCCTTGTGACCCTGAGATGAATCCAACTTGATCCTGGTGTATGATCTTTTTTATGTGTGTTGGATTTGGTTTGCTAACATTTTGTTGAGAATTTTTGCATCTATATTCAGCAAAGATATTAGACTGTAGTTTTCTTTTTGTAGTGTCTTTGTCTGGTTTTTGTATGAGGGTGATGGTGGCTTCATAGAATGATTTTGAGAGGGTTTCCTCCTCTTCAATCTTTTAGAAGAGTTTGAGAAGGGTCTATATAAGTTCTTTGTATGTTTAGTAGAATTCCCCAGTGAAGCTGTCTGGTCCTGGACCCTTGTTTGCAGGGAGTTTTTTTTTTTTCTTTTTTTTTTTTTTTTCAGATTCTATTTCACTGCTAGTGATTGGTCTGTTCCAATTATCTATTTCTTCCTGATTCAGTTTTGTTGGGTTGCATGTTTCTAGAAACTTCTCCATTACTTCTAGGTTGTTCAAATCATTGACATATAATTTTTCATAGTATTCTTATATGGTTTTTCATGTGTCTGTGTTTATTTGGGTCCTCTCTTTTTTCTTCCTCGTGAGGCTGGCCAGAGGTTTGTCAACTTTGTTTATCCTGTCAAAGGACCTGCTCTTCCTTTTATTGACTTTTTGTCTATCTTTTTAATCTCTCCCTTTATTTCTTCTCTGATCTTTATTACTTTCTTTATTCTGCTGACTTTAAGTTTCATTTGTTCCTTCTTCCTAATTCTTTTAGGTGGTAGGTTGTTTACTTGAGATTTTTCTTGTTTTGTAAGGAAGACCTGTATCACTATGAACTTCCTTCTAGGAATTTCTTTTGCTGCTTCCATAGATTTTGTATGGTTGTTATCTGTCTCAAGGTACTTTTTAATTTCCTCTTTGATTTCATCATTGACTCATTAGTTACTTAGTAGAATGTTGTGTAGTCTCCATGTAGTCATTTTTCCTCATTTCTCTTTTTGTAGTTGATTTCTAATTTCATGCCATTGTGGTCAGAAAAGTTGTTTGAAATTATGTCTATCCTCTTAAATTTGCTGAGCCTTGTTTTGTGTCCTAGTATGTAGCCAATTCTACAGAATGTTCCATGTGCACATGAGTGTGTACTTTTTTTTTTTCAGATGTAATGTCCTGAAAATATTAATTAAGTCTAACTGTTCTATTGTATCATTTAGTATCTCTGTTGCCTTATTGATATTCTGTCTGGATGATTTGTCCATTGATATGAGTGGGGTGTTAAAGTCTCCTACTAGTATTGAATTCCCATCAATGTCACCTTTTATGTGTGTTAATATTTGTTTTATGTATTTAGGTGCTCCAATATTGGGTACATATGTGTTAATGAGTGTAATATCTTCTTCTTGTATTGATCCTTTTATCAGTATATGGTGTCCTTCTTTATCTTTCTTTATGTTTTTTGTTTTAAAGTATATTTTGTCTGATATGAGTGTTGCTACCCCTACTTTCTTGTCATTTCCATTTGCATGAAATGTCTTTTTCTAGTCACTCACTTTCAATCTCTGAGTCCTTTTCCCTAAAGTTTTTCTCTTGCAGCCAGCAAATTTTAGGTTCTGGTTGCTTTTTTTTTTTTTTCCCCAATCTTCTACTCTACATCTTTTGATTGGAGCATTTAGTCTATTGACATTTAAGGTAATTGTTGATTGCCTTAAAGGACATAAGCAAAGAGGGAAAATGCATAACAAGTGACAAACTGGGAAATGTTGTTCTTCACTGATGCACCATAAATGTAAAATAATTGTTATTGCATATAGCATATATAAGGCTCTATTGGAAGAGACACCTGATAATAAATCTCAAAAGAGAAGAAAACTCTGCTTTCATGACAAAAGAGAAAAAAGCACTGTAATGTTGTAAGGAGAATTCAGAAAGGAACCCAGAAAGACTTCAAAATCTGGAGGTCCAAAGAATGTAAGAAAGAGGGAAGATCACGAAATAAGTGAACAGCATATAAACACTGTGGTTTTTTTATCTGTCTGGGATCAAGTGAAAATGAAACCAGCTGCTTCAAAATGGCAATGGACAAGTAAGGTCACACCACAATATGACAGAAGGTACATAGCAGTGCTTTCTCCTAGTATAGCAGAGTTCTTCTTAGTTGTCATGGACAGGGATACAAGAAAGAAAAGGGCACAAACACAACTAATTCCAGGAGTTTGAAGCCTAGATAAACCAGAAATTGAGTTGTGCATTGAGTAAAAGAATGACAAGAAAGAGAGAAGAAAATGTGTCAAGAATGAATTCTTCTTGTAGTAAGGCTGAGTACTTGGGCTTCCTTCTTCCACAAATCCATCCTATTTAACTTCAAATAAACTGACATATTAACAAACTGGTGATGCAAAATTTTACTACAAATCCCTCAGCTTTACAACAGAACAGAGGATTCCAAGAGCATTTGAGAGGAAAAATAAGGGATAAAATAAAAAGTAGTCCACATTAATGGGAAGAGCATACCCTATTTTGGAAGAATACCTCTTATGGAAAGTGTCTTGACTCAATGAAAAGTTAACAGAAAATATATATCACTGAGTGGTCTGTCAAAATATTTTGCAACAAATGAGAAAAGAATCAATCACATAGACAGAAGAAAAGGATACATTTTTAAAACAAAAACATAGTTAAAAAATAAAAATAAAATTTATAGACTACTTTGTAATTTATTCAAATATATTGAATTTAAGATTTGGAAAATAGGTGATAAGACTATAGAATATAATAGACAGTTATTGTGTAAGTCAGGGAATGTAAAAAAAAACTAATAATTGAATAGAGTTTTAAAATATTACAATGGAAGCAGTAATTTGTGAAACTATGGTCAGGATATAGTGAACAGTGAACAGAGATATAGAATATGAACAATTGATCTTGCCAAAGAAATGTCCAGAATGGATGAAACAACTGGTAAGAAAACATCATAAAGTCAATCATTCTGAGCTGAAGAAGGACCTAAAAATGATCAAGAGAATAATATAAACTAGAAAAAAAGGGGAATATGAAATTATTTAACTTTCTTTTAGTAATTTTCATTTTAAAAAGAACAGGATAAAAGAAAATCCACCTGAAAATAGGATTCTGAACTTTAAATTAACCTATCAATAGACAAATCAATATTTTGTCTTCCAGTTGTCCTTGGATTGGATGATCCATTAAACATGAAGGTGATACAGCAGTTTCCTGAGGAAAATATTTGATGTTAGAAACAGAGTCCAGGGCTTCCCTGGTGGCGCAGTGGTTGAGAATCCACCTGCCGATGCAGGGGACACGGGTTCGTGCCGCAGTCCGGGAAGATCCCACATGCCGCAGAGCGGCTGGGCCTGAGAGCCATGGCCACTGAGCCTGTGCGTCTGGAGCCTGTGCTCCACAACGGGAGAGGCCACAACAGTGAGAGGCCCGCGTACAGCAAAAAAAAAAAACAACAGAGTCCATTATAGAAGGGGTACCGAATTTTAGCCTGCTAAAACAAATACAGAGAATAAAATTAATAAGAAGTCCCATCATGACCCAGAAATTAATTTCTCTGAACTTCTCATTCCCATTAAATCCTTTATATTGTTCACTAAGAATACCAACACTTACTTATGGTAGCACTACAAGCAATCCAGCAAAGACTGGAAAAGACTGCATGGGAGGAACAGCTGAAGATAAGTAAATCACAGAACATAGGGAACCAAACTAGAGCCCTTCAGTTAAAGAAGTAGCCTCTGGATTAAGCCACAATCTTAATTTGACAGAAATATGACAGTGGCAGTGCTAACACTAGAGGCTGGCAATCTCCCACTTTCCGTGAGAAAGACCATTGCCTGACACCTGCTCTTGTTTTTTAAACTCTAAATGGAAGTTTGCCTACATAGCAAAACTTTATTCCCATGGGAGAGACATTTCCAGGTGCCCCCATAGCAAATTTTTTGCTTCAAATAAGAGAGGAAAATATAATTTTCCTGTGAAAATAAAATCATGCTTGGGATAATTTTTACACAGAACACACAACTAGTGATTTTTAAGAATTTCACCACTGGATGTGTCTGGAGCTGAGTCAGCTGAATTGCAACACCCTCTGAAGAAGAAACATACATATACTTCCACTGCTAATGATCCCAGGGATGTCCAATATCCTGCCATTTTATTCCTTTGATTTCATGAACTTCTTCAATGGCATTGCATAAATTGCCCTGTAACTAAATCAGTCAGCATCAGTTTCTGTGGGTTTCAATCAAACCAGTCTTGAATACCTTGAATAAAAGATGTTGGTGCCTGGCACATTGTTGTAGGGGTTTGGAGTAGGTGCTAATCAATCACATTACCACCCCTGTTTACTTGTGACTATAGGGACAAAGATGGAAGATTAGCTGAAATGTGTAGGTGTTCAGAAAAATTGAAAATATTTTCCTTAGATTTTTATGATATGGATTAGCAATTTTCCATAATTTCCTATGAACAGGTATAATCTTCTCTTTCCTACTTTGATTCTGCATTTCAGATTCCAGATTATTTTAAATTTAAATTCTCGTCACTGATTGAAGGATGATGAGAAGGGAAAAATCGAGTTGTTCAGATTCCTCTTAGCAGTGGTAGATAACTTAAAATAAAAACTAGATAAACTCACATCTTAAAGCCCTCAACTCAAAATGAAGAAGACTCAGGGAATTTATGACATAGCTGAATAAACCATTTTTCTCAGTATAACTGTTGGGTTAAGACTGTAGAAATTATATACTCTAGGATTCTTACATAAACATTAGGGTGTTTATGAGTAAAGAGTTGGAGCCTTAAAAATGAATAAAATGGCAATAACTGAGATGGGCTGGAAATTCTGAAGAAATACATCCCTCCAGTAACAGTTTAAAAATATGGCCCCAAAATCCTTTGACATTTCTACCATTGAGAAACGAGGTCCATATCCTCTCCATCCAAATCTGAACCCCGAGAATATTTGACCCAGATGTGATAGAAATTAATACTATGATAGTTTCAAGGTCTCAGCCTTAGGAAAGTTTCAGCTTCCACTTCCTGTCTCTGTGTTTCTTTTGGAACACAGCTACTGTATCAAAAGAAACCCCAAACTAGCTCAGGAGAAAGATCACATGGAGTAGCATTGGGTAAAAGTTCTGATCAAGAGCTATCATCAAACTCCAAATAGGTGAGTGAAGATGCATCCAGATGATTTCAGCTCCCAGACATTAAATCACTTCCAGCCTTCAAAATCTGTCCCACTTAGACTTCAGAGATCATGAAGCACAGAGTTCATCCTCAGTATAGATTTTACAAACTTCTAACCCACAGAATCTACAGTTTAATAAAGTGGTTGTTTTATGCCACAAAGCTTTTTAGTACTTTGTTATGCAGCAATATTAACTGAAACACACAAAATCTCTACATAATAGCCTCTTGCAATCTTACATTAAACTTTATTGCAATAAGTGAATAATAACCCATAAGAAACTGTATGTTTTCTCCTATATTAAGAAAACTCTGCAGACATTCTGAAGGTTCTTAAAAACAACAAAAACAAACCTAAAATAAATATGAGACAAAATATATCTGTATGTGTGCATTAACTCACTTGAGATACTATTCTCTGTGATAGTTCAACAAGCAGCTAAAACTCAGGGCCAGACTGACTACACAAACATGAACCTGTCATGGCCAAAGCTACCTGAAACTTCACTCAAATGCAGAGGAAGGAATTTTAAATCATTAGGAAGTATGAATTTTATATATTCTATACCATAGATATGATATTTTGCTTAGCAACTGCCTCATTCCTTTTTAAAATTTTTTAATTTAATTTTATATATTTTTTATACAGCAGGTTCTTATTAGTCATCTTTTATACACATCAGTGTATACATGTCAATCACAATCAACCAATTCATCACACCACCCCCCCCAAACCCGCCGCTTTCCCATATTAGTGTCCATACGTTTGTTCTCTACATCTGTGTCTCAATTTCTGTCCTGCAAATCGGTTCATCTGTACCATTTTTCTAGGTTCCACATACATGCGTTAATATACAATATTTGTTTTGCACTTTCTGACTTACTTCACTCTGTATGACAGTCTCTAGATCCATCCACGTCTCAACAAATGACTAAATTTCATTCATTTTTATGGTTAAGTAATATTCCATTGTATATATGTACCACAACTTCTTTATCCATTAGTCTGTCGATGGGCATTTAGGTTGCTTCCATACCCGGCTACTGTAAATAGTGCTGCAACGAACATTGGGGTGCAAGTGTCTTTTTGAATTATGGTTTTCGCTGGGTATACGTAAAGTAGTGGGATGGCTGGATCATATGGTAATTCTACTTTTAGTTTTTTAAGGAACCTCCAAACTGTTCTCCATAGTGGCTGTAACAATTTACATTCCCACCAACAGTGCAAGAGGGTTCCCTTTTTCCACACCCTCTCCAGCATTTGTTGTTTGTAGATTTTCTGATGATGCCCATTCTAACTGGTGTGAGGTGATACCTCATTGTAGTTTTGATTTGCATTTCTCTAATAATTAGTGATGTTGAGCAGCTTTTCATGTGCTTCTTGGCCATCTGTATGTCTTCTTTGCAGAAATGTCTATTTAGGTCTTCTGCCCATTGTTGGATTGGGTTGTTTGTTTCTTTAATATTGAGCTGCATATTAATCCTTTGTCTGTTGATTCATTTGCAAATATTTTCTCCCATTCTGAGGGTTGTCTTTTCGTCCTGTTTCTAGTTTCCTTTGTTGTGCAAAAACTTTTGTTTCATTAAGTCCCATTTGTTTATTTTTCTTTTTATTTCCATTTCTAGGAGGTAGATCAAAAAGATCTTGCTGGGATTTATGTCAAAGAGTGTTCTTCCTATGATTTCCTCTAAGAGTTTTATAGTGTCCGGTCTTACATTTAGGTGTCAAATCCATGTTGACTTTATTTTTGTGTATGGGGTTAGGGAGTGTTCTAATTTCATCCTTTTACATATAGCTGTCCAGTTTTCCCACCACCACTTATTGAAGAGACTGTCTTTTCTCTATTATATATCCTTGCCTCCTTTTACATAGATTAGTTGACCATAGGTGTGTGGGTTTATCTCTTGGCTCTCTATCTTGTTCCATTGATCTATATTTCTGTTTTTGTACCAGTACCATATTGTCTTGATTACTATAGCTTTGTAGTATAGTCTGAAGTCAGGCAGTCTGATTCCTCCAGCTCCGTTATTTTCCCTCAAGACTGCTTTGGCTATTCGGGGTCTTTTGTGTCTCCATACAAATTTTAAGATGATTTGCTCTAGTTCCGTAAAAAATGCCAATGGTAATTTGATAGGTATTGCATTGAATCAGTAGATTGCTTTGGGCAGTGTAGTCATTTTGACAATATTGGTTCTTCCAATCCAAGAACATGGTATATCTCTCCATCTGTTGGTATCATCTTTAATTTATTTCATCAGTGTCTTATAGTTTTCTGCATAAGGTCTTTTGTTTCCCTAGGTATGTTTATTCCTAGGTATTTTATTCTTTTTGTTGCAATGGTAAATGGCAGTGTTTCCTTAAATTCTCTTTCATATTTTTCATCATTAGTGTATAGGAATGCAAGAGATTTATGTGCATTAACTTTGTATCCTGAACTTTACCAAATTCATTGACTACCTCTAGAACATTTCTTGTGGCATCATTAGGAATCTCTATGTACAGTATCAGGTCATCTGCAAACAGTGACAGTTTTACTTATTTTCCAACTTGTATTCCTTTTATTTCTTTTTCTTCTCTGGTTGCCATGGCTAGGACTTCCAAAACTCTGTTGAATAATAGTGGTGAGAGTGGACATCCTTGTCTTGTTCCTGATCTTAGAGGAAATGCTTTCAGTTTTGCAGCATGGAGAATGATGTTTGCTGTGGGTTTTGTTGTATATGGCCTTCATTATGTTGAAGTAGGTTCCCACTATGCCCACTTTCTGGAGGGTTTTTATCATAAATGGGTGTTGAATTTTGTCAAAAGCTTTTTCAGCAGCTATTGAGATGATCATATGGTTTTTATTCTTCAATTAGTTAATGTGGTGTATCACATTGATTAATTTGCATATATTGAAGAATCCCTGCATCCCTGAGATAAATCCCACTTAATCATGGTGTATGATCCTTTTCATGTGTTGTTGGATTCTGTTTGCTAGTGTTTTGTTGATGATTTTTGCATCTATATTCATCAGTGATATTGGTCTGTAATTCTTTTTTTGTAGTATCTTTGTCTGGTTTTGGTATCAGGTTGATGGTGGCCTCATAGAATGCATTTGGGAGTGTTCCTTCTTCTGAAAATGTTTGGAAGAATTTGAGAAGGATGGGTGTTATCTCTTCTCTAAATGTTTGATAGAATTCACCTGTGAAGCCATCTGGTACTGGACTTTTGTTTGTTGGAAGATTTTTAATCACAGTTTTTCTAATTCTTCCTGGTTCAGTCTTGGAATGTTATACCTTTCTAAGAATTTGTCCATTTCTTCCAGGTTGTCCATTTTATTGGCATAGAGTTGCTTGTAGTACTCTCTTAGGATGCTTTGTATTTCTACAGTGTCTGTTGTAACTTCTCCTTTTAGTTTGTGATTTGTTTGTTCTTCTTTTCTTGTTACTTTATGTGTAAGGTTAGATTGTTTATTCGAGATTTCTTTTGTTTCTTCAGGTAGGCTTGTATAGCTATAAACTTCCCTCTTAGAACTGCTTTTGCTGCATCCCATAG
>NC_041225.1:997028-1008641 GCF_002837175.3 Physeter macrocephalus | reverse complement strand
TTTTTTCTTTTTTTTTTCTCGCAGTTGGGGCCCTCCCTGTTGTGGCCTCTCCGATTGCGAAGCACAGGCTCAGCGGCCACGGCTCACGGACCCAGCCGCTCTGCGGCATGTGGGATCCTCCCGGACTGGGGCATGAACCCGTGTTCCCTGCATTGGCAGGCAGACTCTCAACCACTGCGCCACCAGGGAAGCCCATCCCATAGGTTTTCTATCATTGTTTTTTCATTGTCATTTGTCTCTCGGTAATTTTTTATTTCCTCTGATTTCTTCAGTGATCTCTTGGTTATTTAATGATGTATTGTTTACCCTATATGTGTTTGGTTTTTTATGGTTTTTTTCCCTGTAATTCATTTCTAATCTCATAGCGTTGTGGTCAGAAAAGAAGCTTGATATGATTTCAATTTTCTTAAATTTACTGAGGCTTGGTTTGTGACTCAAGATGTTATCTATACTGGAGCATGTTCCATGTGCACTTGAGTAGAAAGTGTAATCTGCTGTTTTTGGATGGAATGTCCTATAAAAATCAATTAAATATATCTGGTCTATCTTGTCATTTAAGGCTTCTGTTTCCTTATTTATTTTCACTTTGTATGATCTGTCCATTGGTGTAAGCGAGGTGTTAAAGTCCCCCAGTATGATTGTGTTACTGTCTATTTCCTCTTTTATAGCTGTTAGCAGTTGCTTTATGTATTTTAGTGCTCCTAAGTTGGGTGCATATATATTTATAATTGTTTTATCTTCTTCTAGGATTGATCCCCTGATCATTATGTAGTGTCCTTCCTTGTCTCTTGTAACATTCTTTATTTTAAAGCCTCTTTTATCTGATATGATTATTGGTACTCCAGCTTTCTTTTGATTTCCATTTGCATGGAATATCTTTTTCCATCCCCTCACTTTCAGTCTGAATGTGTCCCTAGGTCCGAAGTGGGTCTCTTGTAGACAGAATATATATGGGTCTAGGTTTTGTATCCATTCAGCAAGCCTGTGTCTTTTGTTTGGGGCATTTAATCCCTTCACGTTTAGGGTAATTATCGATATGTATGTTCCTATAACCATTTTCTTAATTGTTTTGGGTTTGTTTTTGTAGGTCCTTTTCTTCTCTTGTGTTTCCCACTTAGAGAAGTTCCTTTAGCATTTGTTGTAGAGTTGGTTTGGTGGTGCTGAATTCTCTTAGCTTTTGTTTGTCTGTAAAACTTTTAATTTCTCCATTGAATCTGAATGAGATCCTTGCCCGGCAGAGTAATCGTGGTTGTAGGTTCTTCCGTTTCATCACTTTAAGTGTATCATGCCACCCCCTTCTGGTTTGTAGCGTTTCTGCTGGGAAATCAGCTGTTAACCTTATGGGAGTTCCCTTGTATGTTGTCATTTTTCCCTTGCTGCTTTTCGTAATTTTTCTTTGTCTTTAATTTTTGCCAATTTGATCACTCTCTGTCTTGGTATGTTTCTCCTTGGGTTTATCCAGTATGGGACTTGCTGCACCTCGTGGACATGGGTGGCTATTTCCTTTCCCATATTAGGGAAGTTTTTGACTATAATCTATTCAAATATTTTCTCTGGTCCTTTGTCTCTCTCTTCTCCTTCTGGGACCCCTTTAATGTGAATGTTGTTGTGTTTAATGTTGTTCCAGTGGTCTCTTAGGCTGTCTTCATTTCTTTTCTTTCTTTTTTGTTTATTCTGTTCTGCAGCAGTGAATTCCACCGTTCTGTCTTCCAGGTTACTTATTCGTTCTTCTGCCTCAGTTATTCTGCTATTGATTCCTTGTCGTATAGTTTTCATTTCAGTTATTGTATTGTTCATCTCTGTTTGTTTGTCCTTTCATTCTTCTAAGTCTTTGTTAAACATTTCATGTGTATTCTCAATCTTTGCCTCCATTCTTTTTCCAAGTTCCTGTGTCATCTTCACTATCATTATTCTGAATTCTTTTTCTGGAAGGTTACCTATCTCCACTTCACTTAGTTGTTTTTCTGTGGTTTTATCTTGTTCCTTCATCTGGTACATGGCCCTCTGCCTTTTCATCTTGTCTATCTTTCTGTGAATGTGGTTTTTGTTCCACAGGCTGCAGGATTGTAGTTCTTTTTGCTTCTGCTGTCTGCCCTCTGGTGGATGAGGCTATCTAAGAGGCTTATGCAAGTTTCCTGATCATAGGGACTGTTTGTGGGTAGAGCTGACTGTGGCTCTGGTGGGTGGAAATCAGTAAAACTTTAATCCGATTGACTGCTGATGTGTGTGGCTGGTTTCCCTCCTTGTTGGTAGTTTAGCCTGAGGCAACCCAACACTGGAACCTACCTGGGCTGTTTGGTGGGGTTAATGGCATACTCTGGGAGGGTTCACACCAAGGGGTACTTCCCAGAACTTCTGCTGCCAGTGTCCTTGTCCCCACAGTGAACCACATCCACCCCCCCCACCTCTGCAGGAAACCCTCCAACACTAGCAGGTAAGTCTGGTTCAGTCTCCTCTGGGGTCAGCGTTCCTTCCCCTGTTTCCCGATGCGCACACTACTTTGTGTGTGCCCTCCAAGAGTGGAGTCTCTGTTTCCACCTGTTCTGTCAAAGTCCTACAATCAAATCCCAGTTGCCTTCAAAGTCTGATTCTCTAGGAATTCCTCATTCCGTTGCCAGACCCCCAGATTCGGAAGCCTGACGTGTGGCTCAGAACCTTTACTCCAGAGGTTGGACTTCTGTGGTATAAGTGTTCTCCAGTCTGTGAGTCACCCACCCAGCAGTTATGGGATTTGATTTTACTGTGATTGTGCCTCTCCTACCATCTCATTGTGGCTTCTCCTTTGTGTTTGGATATGTGGTATCTTTTTTAGTGAGTTCCAGTGTCTTCCTGTCGATGATTGTGCAGAGCTAGTTGTGAATCTGGTGTTCTTGCAAATGGGAGTGAGAGCATGTCCTTCTACTCCACCATCTTGGTTCCAATCCCGTCACCTCATTCTTGTACACTATTAAAATCCAGTTGATATTTTTTCGCTTGCAAGGAAATATTCTGGAATCTTCCAAAATTGCTTTATCTTTCCTCCTATTTTCATCAGGAATAATGAATTTTCCAAGTTGGTCAGGAGGGAAGGTTGATGGGTTTTATTATTGTTAACTTAAGCAGGGGATGACTTTAATTGTGACTATGGCTGTACATATAGCTCTTGTTACTTGATGTACAGTTATAATCTTAACAAACACATATTTCTCCTTTCCATTGTATAGGGACCACCCAAAGCCAAACTGTTCCACCTGCTGTGGGAGGACTATATGAATAATTTTCTGCCACTTTATTCCTGCCACAATCTAAGTTGTGGAAACTTTAGTCCCCTGGAGCCTTCCTTCCAAGACATCAGACTTGTTTAAGTTAATAATAAATTTCTGAGAGGACTGAGTAAGCACAAGTATTAAGTTCCTTACAAACATTTCAAAAATATATGGATGATGATGGACAGGAAATAAATCTCACAACAACTTCACTGAGGACAGAGCTACCTCAGTTAAGTTCCTAAGAATATATTGGTCTGACCTGAACTGATATATGCATCCCAAAGTTAAGATAAAGCCTATGTCTTCTTTGACCAAAAAGGACGTATAATACAGCTTAATAGGATGATACCATATATGGATGCCCTTCTTCTATTTAGCATATGAACAAAAGTGTTTTATGATTTTAATGATTGTCATGTATGATAGATGTCTTCTTAGATGATTCTCAATGATCCCTGCCTATTGATGATTAAGCTCTTTATAATCCCATCCACTTGAGTGTTGACTGGATCTAGTGACTTGCTTCCAACAAATAGAACATGGCAAAATGGATGTGATATCACTTCCATGATTAAGTTACAAAAAAAGTTTCTGGTTTCCATCTTTCTCTCTCACCTGTTCACTCTGATGAAGCCAGCTACCATATTATAAGCTGCTGTTTAAAGAGATCTACCTGTCAAAACACCAAGGGAGGCTTCTGGTCAATGTCCACATAATACCAAAGACCTTCAGTCCAACAGCTTTCAAGAAGCTAAGTCTTACCAACAGCCACTTGAGTGAGCTTGGTAGCAGATTCTCCCCCCATTCAATCCTTCACAAGAAACTGTAGCTCTGAACAGCACCTTGCTTCAGCCGTATGAAAGTCAGTCTACTAGCGTGCACAGCTAACCTGTTTCCATATTCCTGATCCATAAAGTCTGTGAGATAAGTGTTTGTTGTTTTAACCCACTAATTTTTAGAGTAATTTTTAAAATGTAGAAACAGTGTAATAATATACCACCTAAGATGGTCTAGTGATCTGGTTTTTCTGCCCCAAGTGCCTTATTACCCTTTTAATGTTTAATATATCTGCAGTAGACTAGTCTACAATGTGACACCTGGTCCAAACATACAGCAGTGTAGTGGAAAAGAGGACCCTGAATTTAGGATTCATTTAACAACGACCTGTAGTTTTTTGAGAAAGAGCTCCTGGTCATAAAGGAGCATATGGCCATTGTACTTGAATGGCATCAGGGACTAGACGTTTTCTGAACTTCCTAGCTAAGTACATACAACAACATCCCATCAGAAAGTAGCTCCAAACAGAACCTGAAAATGCAAACAGTTATACATACATAACTCCAGTGTCCCTCTCATGCATTAAATTATGACTTCATGATATAATGACCAGTTGATGAAAATGAGAAATTTGAGCCTGATTTAGAGATGGTATCACACAGTATGATTATGCCAACCATATGTATTTTTCAGCAGTGTTAAAACCGTTCTCAGTGAATAACAGATAATGGAGGAAAAAAACCTTTCTATTGGCGAATATTAAAAAACTGTACCTTATTTTTCAATTTGCTTGGAAGAGAGAGATGGACTCAGGTCAAGTTACTGTCAATGATTCTTAGACAGTAACTTATAGTCTAGTAGGATATCTAAAAATAGACTTTGAAATAAATATTAGAGGACAAGGAGTTTTGGTGAAAGGACTTGTGTCTGAAGATCTAAAAATGGATTTAAAGCAGTGCTACGAAATTGTTGGTTTGCAACAAATTAGACTTCAAAACAAAACAAAAGAAGAAATAGGTCTTTCACTATAGATGTCTTAAAAAATACTGGCTTAGAGATTGAAATTATTTGTATCTTTCACCAAAAGGCTGCCATTGTAAAACAGCCTCTTCAAATTCTGAAGCACAAGGTGAGCCTCTGTGCATGTCCATAAGCCTTCTTTTCCAATGTTCATACAATAAGACCAAGAAACAAAGTGGGTAAAGGAGAAGATATGGTATAGATTCATAGGATTAACATATGGAATTTCCTCTCACCAGGCTTGGTTCAGTTATCCTTCTTGCTAAGAAGAACTTTGAATCCATGTTATGACACCATGTATTAAGGACCCAGACAGCTCTCTGGTAGTAGGTTGATTACATGTGACCCTTTCTCTCATGAAGGGACAAAGATTTGTCCTCACCAAATAGACAGCTAATCTATATTTGAAGTTACTTTCCCTGCTACTGTCAATATCATTCATCTATTAAATTACTCAATGCTTTATACTCTGCATCCATCCAAGAAACCAATTCAAAATAAAAGAAGTAAACAAGAGGCTGTCGCTTGTGAGATTCACTGGTCTTATTTTCTATTCATCATCTTTAAGCAACTGGTTATCTAAATGAGATAAACACCTATTGGAAGCTGGGGACAATCCATTTCAATAATAGGATCCTGTTTCTCTCAGAGAGGTAATTTATTTCTATTCCATTGAGTGTCACAAACAAAAATCAGAGAGGATAAAAGTATCAGGATCATAGTTAATAGCCCACCTTGAACATTTTAACATTCTTGGATTGTGCCAGGCTGGAGGCTTTATTATGCAAAGGAATGGGCCCTCATCATGGTTTCTCTAAACTGGAAGCTTAAAGTATGACCTGACTTCATTTAACTCCTAATGTAAATGAGGAAATTGTAAAAAAGAAAGATTTATTGAGGTTATTGAATCTGACCATGTAGAACAAATGTGATGGGTATTATACAACAATATCAAGAAATGAGTGGTTCCTGGTGGCTGCCTCCTGTTCTACCACCTCAATAGTCAAGACTTCATTTTCTTTGTATTAAGAACTTTCTGTGCTCCTTCATGCAAGTAAATACTTTTGCGAGTTGCCAAGAGAATTCATGTGGAATATAAGTTAGTGGAGATAATAAGTCATTACCATACTTCAGTTGCAAATTCAAGGATGTTGGTCTCTCCCTAGAATTCACAGTTACTGTAACAACCAGATAATATATTTTTAAATGTATGCTTCTTTTACTCCATTATCATATATAGGACATATTTGTAAAGGGAAAAATATTACTATTCTCTTCATAGATACAGAAAACTGAGTTATGATCAAGACAGATGTAGAGGAAGAATAAGAATTACCAAAATATTTTGGAGTCAGAGAATAGAGTACAAGTAACATCAAATAATTTTAATTAAGTCACAAAATACAAAGTGTAGTAGGTTTTCTTTCATTTCCCTTGGGTGATCTTGCTCTTTTCTCCTCTGTATATCAGAGGAGATATACAGAGGTGAATGTCAGTGATCCTCAACAGATTGAACATCACATATAGGCACAAAAATAATTTATAGTAAAAGATACCATTACTCACTCCCTCTATCTAAAAGCCAGGATTTTTCCCCAAGGAACCTCTGGAACTTTTCTTTTTATAGCCCACTAGCCAGAATTAAGTTATTTTCCTAATCCTAAATGATCTCTGACAAAGGAGGTGCTATTACACATAGATCAGTGGAGGGGGGGTATGGTCATACCTGAAGCATATGTATTTGTCTATGAAAAGAGACAAAATACATGGCTTAAAATTGGGGTCATGTTTAAAAGGCTGAAAGGGAGACTGTTACTGAGAAGGTTATAACAATTTACACTGCAACACAGACCATATATCATAAAATTGAATGCAGAAACTAAGTAAAAATGTCTGGTCTCCTATTGGAAAAGATGTGAGTTCATTTATGATTGTACATGCTGATAGATGGATTGTACAAGAATCATGTACAAGAATCATCCCGTTTGAGTGTAGGGAAGAATAGTTTGTTTGGGTTCACCCATCCCCATCCTACCAAGGATACATCTGTGCTACATTATCCTGTACCTTTGGTCATAGCTGAATCATTTGATGGTAGACTACTGACCCACCAGGGCCCATTTAGATTATCTTCCTCTGGAAATTGAAGTTTGAGTGTAATAAACCAAAGAGTGAAGATGCCTGGAGCAGTCATCCTATTTGCAGTGACTTAGAAAAGATTCATAAACTCCAACTAGTCAGAATCTCAGAGCTGCCCTTATTCATGCCCTTCCTGCGGTTTGCTTGTGAAGCTATTCCATCAATGCTGTGAACAACTCTAACAGTCACCCAAAAAATCCTATTTTTGCTAGTTTTTTTTTAATTGAAGTATTGTTGATTTACCATATTGTATTTGTTTCAGGTGTACAGCATAGTGATTCAGTTATGTTTTTCAGATTATATTCCATTATAGGTTATTACAAGATATTGAATATAATTCCCTATGCTATACAGTAAATCCCTGTTACTTATCTATTTTGTGTATAGTAGACTGTATTTGTTAATTTCATACTCCTAATTTGTCCCTTCCTCCCTCCCTCTCCCCTTTGGTAACCATGAGTTTGTTTTCTATATCTGTGAATCAGTTTCTGTTTTGTATATAGATTCATTTGTATTATTTTTTATATTCTACATATAAGTGATATCATATTGTATTTCTTTCTTTGTCTGAGTTACTTCACCAAGTATAATATTCTCTAGGTCTATTCATGTTACTGCAAATGGCAATATTTCCTTCATTTTTATGGTTGAGTAATATTCCATTGCATATATATACCACATCTTCTTAAACCAATCACTTCTTGATGGGCACTTGGATTGTTTCCACGTCTTGACTATTGTAAATGGTGCTGCTATGAACATTAGAGTGCATGTATCTTTTCAAATTAAAGTATTTGATTTTCCTGGATATATGCCCAGGAGTAGTATTACTGGATCATATGGAAGCTTTATTTTTAGTTTTTCAAGGAAGCTCCATATTGTCTTCCATAGTGACTGCACCAATTTACATTCCCACCAGCAGTGTACAGGCTTTCCATTTTAGCCACAACATTTCCAACATTTATTATTTGTCAACTTCTAGATGATAGCCATTTTGACAGGTATGAGGTGATACCTTATTGTGGTTTTGATTTTCATTTATCTAATAATTAGTGATTATGAACATCTTTTTATGTGACTGTTGGCCATCTGTATATCTTCTTTGGAAAAATGTCTATTTAGGTCTGTTGCCCAATTTTTTTCTTTTTTTCTTTTTTTACCCACAAATATAAATTTACTTAAAAATACAACAAAGAATTACCAAAAACATTTTTTTTTAATGTCCGTTGGGTGACCTCAAAAGGAGAGGCGGTATTGCATAAGGGAGGAGCTGAAATAAAAGATAGTCGGAGTCAGGTGCTCTGCAGGATTATCAGGGGAAACCAGTGTCTGCAGGCATACACATGTCCTGGGCTGAAAACCATCCAGTTGAGAAAGAAGCTCACGCAGTTTTCACATGGACGTTGCAGGCCCACGGGACTCCTCTGAGAGCAGACTTTCCTACTGGAAGCTCTTCTCACCCAGCACAGCTCCTATAGTAGGTTTCATCACTGAGAATTTTCATGTAGACGATGACCGGCTATTTTCCAATATAGATGGTCTGCAGCCCTGCAGGTCCACACCTCTCTGAAGGCAATCTGGTTCTCTTACCTGCTCCCCTGCTCCTGATCTCAATTTAGCAATCACAAGTAATCAAGACTACAGAAGGCCAATGTATTGAAAACAACTGGGCATTTGTTTTCCAATCTTTTTTGATCACTTTCTCACAGTGAGAAATAGCTTTTACACTGCAAACTAACACACATGTTCATGCAAATTGACACACATACATACATATATGAAATAAGTTTTTGTAAAATAATACTTCCTTTATTACATGAGATGGGTTAAATTTTCTATTCTATTTTTTCCTGTTTTGTATTTTTGGGGCTGTGTTGATTAAGTAGTAATAAACCACCTACGTTTATTTTTAGATATGAATTAGTGAATTCAATTGGTTTTAGGTGAAATCGGCACATAGGGACATATTACTCAAAGCATGAAAAACTTTGAAAAACTGAGTTTCAATGATTTTGTGAATATCCTCCATGGTGAATATTATTACAACTGTATTTTAATCATATGCAATTTATTTAGAGTATATCATTTGATGAAGTCAGTGTATAAAAAGTCAGATAAAAGTGCTTCCCTTTTGAAATTACAAAGTATCTATTTAGTGGAGTGATTTGGGGATGGCATTGGGCCATGGAAATATGATAGTACTTTTATCTCTTATTATGAGCTACATATTTAAACTAGTGGTGAAAACAATGAGTGGTGTGGAAATATGTTTTAGAAATACATAAAGCAAAGTTAATTCACAAAATAAAATGTTAACAACATAATTTTTGTAGCACCTATTACCAGATAATGATACAAAGAAGACTGTAATAAAAATGTAATTGGTTGGACTTCCCTGGTGTGCAGTGGTTAAGAATCTGCCTGCCAATGCAGGGGACATGAGTTCCAGCCCTGGTCCGGGAAGATCCCACATGCCGCGGAGCAACCAAGCCTTTGCTCCACAACTACTGAGCCTGTGCTCTAGAGTCTGTGAACTGCAACTACTGAAGCCCATGCGCTCAGAGCCCACGCTCCGCAACAAGAGAAGCCACCACAATGAGAAGCGCGCACACCACAACGAAGAGTAGCCCTTGCTCGCCACAACCAGAGAAAAGCCCGCACGCAGCAATGAAGACCCAACGCAGCCAAAAACAAAACAAACAAAATAAATAAATTACAAAAAAATGCAATACCATGAATATTACAGGTTACACTTCAGTTATTATTTTGGAAGCGAATAATGATTCAACATTTAGTTGGTCACATATTGTTTTTTCTGGTTCATGTGTCTTTATGATGCTAACTATGTCCTATTCATCTTTGCATCCCCACCTTGGAGCATGATGCGCTGCACCTTTTTTACCAAACAAAAAACCAATAAATCAATATCAACTATATCAAGGTGAAAAGTCTCAAATATTCAAAATCTTTTCTAAGATTGAGATTTAAACCATATCTAAACAATTCAATTCCTTTTTCCTTTCCAAACATTTTTATTTTTAGGACCAGTTTGACCCCTACATATATCTAAGTTAGTACTTAAAAATTTGGTACCCAGTATCTATTGCAAAACTTTTTAATCCTGTAATTATATTTTATTTTATTTTATTTTTTAACATCTTTATTGGAGTATAACTGTTTTACAATGGTGTGTTAGTTTCTGCTTTACAACAAAGTGAATCAGTTATACATATACATATGTTCCCATATCTCTTCCCTCTTGCATCTCCCTCCCTCCCACCCTCCCCATCCCGCCCCTATAGGTGGTCACAAAGCACCGAGTTGATCTCCCTGTGCCATGTGGCTGCTTCCCCCTCGCTATCCACCCTATGTTTGGTAGTATATATATGTCCATGCCACTCTCTCACTTCGTCACAGCTTACCCTTCCCCCTCTCATTATCCTCAAGTCCATGCTCTAGTAGGTCTGTGTTTTATTACCGTCCTACCCCTAGTCTCTTCATGACATTTTTTTCTTAGATTTCATATATATGGGTTAGCATACTGTATATGTTTTTCTCCTTCTGACTTACTTCACTCTATATGACAGACTCCAGGTCTATCCCCTTTTCCCCACACCCTCTCCAGCATTTATTGTTTCTAGATTTTTTGATGATGGCCATTCTGACAGGTGTGAGATGATATCTCATTGTAGTTTTGATTTGCATTTCTCTAATGATTAATGATTTTGAGCATTCTTTCATGTGTTTCTTGGCAATCTGTATATCTTCTTGGGACAAATGTCTATTTAGATCTTCTGCCCATTTTTGGATTAGGTTGTTTGTTTTTTTGTTATTGAGCTGCATGAGTGGCCTGTAAATTTTGGAGATTAATCCTTTGCTAGTTGCATCATTGGCAAAAATTTTCTCCCATTCTCAGGGTTGTCTTTTGGTCTTCTTTATGGTATCCTTTGCTATGCAAAAGCTTTTAAGTTTCATTAGGTCCCAATTGTTTATTTTTGTTTTTATTTCCATTTCTCTAGGACGTGGGTCAAAAAGGATCTTGCTGTGATTTATGTCATAGAGTGTTTTGCCTATATTTTCCTCTAAGAGTTTGATAGCGTCTGGCCTTACATGTAGGTCTTTAACCCATTTTGAGTTTATTTTTGTGTATGGTGTTAGGGAGTGTTCTAATTTCATACTTTTACATGTACCTGTCCAGTTTTCCCAGCACCATTTACTGAAGAAGCTGTCTTTTCGCCACTGTATATTCTTGCCTCCTTTATCAAAGATAAAGTGACCATATGTGTGTGAGTTTATCTCTGGGCTGTCTATCCTGTTCCATAGATCTATATTTCTTTTTTTTTTTTTGCCAGTACCATACTGTCTTGATTACTGTAGCTTTGTAGTATAGTCTGAAGTCAGGGAGCCTGATTCCTTCAGCTCCATTTTT
>NC_041225.1:938168-996339 GCF_002837175.3 Physeter macrocephalus | reverse complement strand
TTCTCTCTATGCCTACTTTCTGCAGGGTTTTTATCATAAATGGGTGTTGAATTTTGTCAAAAGCTTTCTCTGCATCTATTGAGATGATCATATGGTTTTTCTCCTTCAGTTTGTTGATATGGTGTATCACGTTGATTGATTTGTGTATATTGAAGAATCCTTGCATTCCTGGAATAAACCCCACTTGATCATGGTGTATGATCCTTTTAATGTGCTGTTGGATTCTGTTTGCTAGTATTTTGTTGAGGAGTTTTGCATCTTTGTTCATCAGTGATATTGGCCTGTAGTTTTCTTTCTTTGTGACGTCTTTTTTCTGGTTTTGGTATCAGGTTATGGTGGCCTCATAGAATGAGTTTGGGAGTGTTCTACCCTCTGCTATCTTTTGGAAGAGTTTGAGAAGGATAGGTGTTAGTTCTTCTCTAAATGTTTGATAGAATTCCCCTGTGAAGCCATCTGGTCCTGAGCTTTTTTTGTTGGAAGATTTTTAATCACAGTTTCAATTTCACTGCTTGTGATTGGTCTGTTCATATTTTCTATTTCTTCCTGATTCAGTCTCGGCACGTTGTGCATTTCTAAGAATCTGTCCATTTCTTCCAGGTTGTCCATTTTAATGGCATACAGTTGATTGTAGTAATCTCCAATCATCTTTCGTATTTCTGCAATGTCAGTTGTTACATCTCCTTTTTCATTTCTAATTCTATTGATTTGAGTCTTCTCCCTTTTATTCTTGATGAGTCTGGCTAATGGTTTATCAATTTTGTTTATCTTCTCAAAGAACCAGCTTTTAGTTTTATTGATCTTTGCTATTGCTTCATTCATTTCTTTTTCATTTATTTCTGATCTGATCTTTATGATTTCTTTCCTTCTGCTAAATTTGGGGGTTTTTTGTTCTTCTTTCTCTAGTTGCTTTAGGTGCAAAGTTAGGTTGTTTATACGAGATGTTTCCTGTTTCTTAAGGTAGGATTGTATTGCTATAAACTTCCCTCTTAGAACTGCTTTTGCTGCATCCCATAGGTTTTGGGTCGTCGTGTCTCCATTGTCATTTGTTTCTAAGTATTTTTTGATTTCCTCTTTGATTTCTTCAGTGATCACTTCGTTATTAAGTAGTGTATTGTTTAGCCTCCATGTGTTTGTATTTTTTACAGATCTTTTCCTGTAATTGATATCTAGTCTCATAGCATTGTGGTCAGAAAAGATACTTGATACGATTCCAATTTTTTAAAATTTACCAAGACTAGATTTGTGGCCCAAGATATGATCTATCCTGGAGAATGTTCCATGAGCACTTGAGAAAAATGTGTATTCTGTTGTTTTGGATGGAATGTGCTATAAATAACAATTAAGTCCCTCTTGTTTAATGTATCATTTAAAAGTTTTTTCCTTATTTATTTTCATTTTGGATGATCTGTCCATTGGTGAAAGTGGGGTGTTAAAGTCCCCTACTATGATTGTGTTACTGTCAATTTCCCCTTTTATGGCTGTTAGTATTTGCCTTATGTATTGAGGTGCTCCTATGTTGGGTGCATAAATATTTACAATTGTTATATCTTCTTCATGGATCGATCCCTTGATCATTATATAGTGTCCTTCTTTGTCTCTTGTAATAGTCTTTATTTTAAAGTCTATTTTGTCTGATATGAGAATTGCTACTCCAGCTTTCTTCTGATTTCCATTTGCATGGAATATCTTTTTCCATCCCCTCACTTTCAGTCTGTATGTGTCCCTAGGTCTGAAGTGGGTCTCTTGTAGACAGCATATATATGATTACCATTTGCATGGAATATCTTTTTCCATCCCTTCACTTTCAGTCTGTATGTGTCCCTAGGTCTGAAGTGGGTCTCCTGTAGACAGCATATATATGGGTCTTCTTTTTGTATCCATTCAGCCTGTCTGTGTCCATTGGTGGGAGCATTTAATCCATTTATATTTAAGGTAATTATCGATATGTATATTCTTATTACCATTTACTTAATTATTTAGGGTTTGGTTTTGTAGATCTTTTCCTTCTCTTGTGTTTATTGCCTAGAGAAGTTCCTTTAGCATTTGTTGTAAAGCTGGTTTGGTGGTGCTGAACTCTCTCAGCTTTTGCTTGTCTGTAAAGGTTTTAATTTCTCCATCAAATCTGAATGAGATCCTTGCTGGGTAGAGTAATCTTGGTTGTAGGTTTTTTTCCTTCATCACTTTAAATATGTCCTGCCACTCCCTTCTGGCTTGGAGAGTTTCTGCTGAAAGATCAGATGTTAACCTTATGGGGATTCCTTTGTGTGTTATTTGTTGTTTTTCCCTTGCTGCTTTTAATATGTTTTCTTTGTATTTAATTTTTGACAGTTTGATTATTATGTGTCTTGGCGTGTTTCTCCTTGGGTTTATCCTGTATGGGACTCTCTGTGCTTCCTGAACTTGATTGATTATTTCCTTTCTTATATTAGGGACGTTTTCAACTAAAATCTCTTCAAATATTTTCTCAGTCCCTTTCTTTCTCTCTTCTTCTTCTGGGACCCCTATAATTCGAATGTTGGTGTGTTTAATGTTGTCCCAGAGGTCTCTGAGACTGTCCTCAGTTCTTTTCATTCTTTTTTCTTTATTCTGCACTGCAGTAGTTATTTCGAGGTCTCTGAGACTGTCCTCTGTTCTTTTCATTCTTTTTTCTTTATTCTGCTCATCAGTAGTTCTTTTCACTATTTTACCTTCCAGGTCACTTATTCGTTCTTCTGCCTCAGTTATTCTGCTATTGATCCCATCTAGGGTATTTTTAATTTCATTTATTGTGTTGCTCATCATTGCTTGCTTCCTCTTTATTTCTTCTAGGTTCTTGTTAAATGTTTCTTGCATTTTGTCTATTCTATTTACAAGATTTTGGATCATCTTTACTATCATTATTCTGAATTCTTTTTCAGGTAGACTGTCTATTTCCTCTTCATTTGTTAAGTCTGGTGGGTTTTTACCTTGCTCCTTTATCTGCTGTGTGTTTTTCTGTCTTTTCATTTTGCTTACTGTGTTTGGTGTCTCCTTTTGCCAGCTGCAGGTTTGTAGTTCCCATTGTTTTTGGTGTCTGTCCGCAATGGCTAAGGTTGGTTCAGTGGGTTGAGTAGGTTTCCTGGTTGGGGAGACTAGTGCCTATGTTCTGGTGGATGAGGCTGGATCTTGTCTTTCTGGTGGGCAGGTCCACATCTGGTGGTGTGTTTTGGGATGTCGGTAGCCTTATTATGAGTTTAGGCAGCCTCTCTGCTAATGGATGGGGCTGTCGTCCTGTCTTGCTATTTGTTAGGCATAGGGTGTCCAGCACTATGGGTTGCTGTTCGTTGAGTGAAGCTGGGTCTTGGTGTTGAGATGGAGATCTCTGGGAGATTTTTGCCATTTGAAATTAGGTGGAGCTGGGAGGTCTCTTGTGGACCAGTGTCCTGAAGTTGGTTCTCCCACCTCAGAGACACATCCCTGACGCCTGGCTGGGGCACCAAGGAGCCTTTAATTCACATGGCTGCTAGTGTTGGTGGGTGTCCTGCAGAGGCTGGGGGTGGCTGTGGCTCACTGCGGGAACAAGGACACTGACAGCAGAAATTCTGGGGAGTACTCCTTGGTGTGAGCCATCCTGGAGTCTGCCATTGCCCCACCAAAGATCTGTAGACTTCAGTGCTGGGTTGCATCAGGCCAAACAACCAACAGGGAAGGAACTCAGCCCCAACCATCAGCAGACAAGCAGATTAAAAATCTCCATTGAATGTTAATGAGATACTTGCCAGGTAGAGTAATCTTAGTTGTAGGTCTTCCCCTCCATCACTTTAAAAATATCATGCCATTCCTTTCTGGATTGTAGAGTTTTTGCTGAGTAATCAGCTGTGAACCTTATGGGAGTTTCCTTGTATGTAATTTGTTGTTTTTTCCTTGCTGCTTTTAATGATTTTTCTTTGTCATTAATTTTTTCAGTTTGTTTGCTATGTGTCTTGGTATTTTTCTTCTTGGGTTTATCCTGCCTGGAACTCTCTGAGCTTCCTGGACTTTAGTGGCTATTTCCTTTCTCATGTTAGGTAAGTTTTTGACTATAATCTCTTCAAATGTTTTCTTGGGTCCTTTGTCTCTCTCTTCTCCTTCTGGGACCCCTGTAATGCAAAGGTTCATGCATTTAATATTTTCCCAGAAGTCTCTTAGGCTGTCTTCATTTTTTTCCATTCTTCTTTCTATTCTGTTCCGTGGCAGTGATTTCCACCATTCTGCTTTCCAGGTCACTTATCCGTTCTTCTGCCTCTTTTATTCTGTTATTGAATCCTTCTAATGTATTTTTCATCTCAGTTATTGTATTGTTCACCTCTGTTTGTTTGTTCTTTACTTCTTCTAGGTATTTGTTCTTTTAATTCTTCTAGGTCTTTGTTAAACATTTCTTGCATATTCTTGATCTTTGCCTCCATTCTTTTTCTGATGTCCTGGATCATCTTCACTATCATTATTCTGAATTCTTTTTCTGGATGGTTGCCTATCTCCACTTCATTTAGTTGTTTTTCTGGGGTTTTACCTTTTCCTTCATCTGGTACATAGCCCTCTGCCTTTCCATTTTGTCTGCCTTTCTGTAAATGTGGTTTTTGTTCCTCAGGCTGCAGTACTGTAGTTCTTCTTGCTTCTGCTGTCTGCCCTTTTGTGGATGAGGCTATCTAAGTGGCTTGTGCAAGATTCCTGATGGGAGGGACTGGTGGTGGGTAGAGCTGGTTGTTGCTATGGTGGGCAGAGCTCAGTAAAACTTTAATCTGCTTGTCTGCTGATGGGTGGGGCTGAGTTCCCTCCCTGTTTTTCGTTTGGCCTGAGGTGACCCAGCACTAGAGGCCACAGGTTCTTTGGTGTGGCTAATGGCAGACTCAAGGAGGGCTCACACCAAGGAGCACTTCCCAGAACTTCTGCTGCCAGTTTTCTTGTCCCTGAAGTGAGCCACAGCCACTCTCTACCTCTGTAGGAGACCCTCCAACACTAGCAGGTAGGTCTGGTTCAGTGTCCTATAGGGTCGCTGTTCTTTACCCCTTGGTCCTGATGCACAAACTATTTTGTGTGTGCCCTCCAAGTGTGGAGTCTCTGTTTGCCCCAGTACTGCCAAAGTCCTGCAATCAAATCCTGCTAGTCTTCAACGTCTGATTCTCTGGGAATTCCTCCTCCTGTTGCTAGACCCCCAGTTTGGGAAGCCTGATGTGGGGCTCAGAACCTTCACTTCAGTGGGTGGACTTCTGTTGTATAATTGTTCTCTGGTTTGTGATTCACCTACCGAGTGGTTATGGGTTTTGATTTTATTGTGATTGTGCCCCTCTTACCTTCTCATTTTGGCTTCCCCTTTGTCTTTGGATATGGGGTATCTTTTTTGCTGAGTTGCAGTGTCTTCCTGTCGATGATTGTTCAGCAGTTATCTGTGATTCTGGTGCTCTTGCAAGAGGGAGTGAACACACGTTCTTCTACTCCAACATTTTGAACCAATATCAAAATGTGTTTTCTTAGGAGGTGGAGAAGTCTGGCCAAAACCTAATAGATAACACCACTGAGAGATGCATGTTGAAGGTAAGAGATAGACATAAAAGGAAAGGGAAAACTACGTATAAATTACTTCTTTCTTCTCTACATTATAGTAATTCAGAAAGAAATGTAAGTCAGGAATCTGAAGTTAAAGTAAAGCCACTGAAATCACACTGTATATTATAATTTTGATGGAAAAAACGTAATAAGGCATTAATTTACATTATATGAGAACTTACATTTTTCTAAGTGTTTAACTCTCTTAATTCTAAAAACAACCCTATGGTACTCTCATTTTAGATTAAAAATTGATGGTAGAAGAAGGTACAGTAGTGTTTTCGAGATTGCATACATCTAGTAAGTGGGACTGCTGTGATTTGAAATAAAACCTTGAATCTGCATCTTAACCACTATTCTCTTTTCTGTCATGTATGTGCTTCAACGTTGCCCTGTCATGTGATCTCAAGCTAGGTATGTTTAGTAACCTAGAGAAACAGATATGGGGTCACAGCGGTTGAAGCTTTTCCTTCTGTACCTCCAACAATCCTCAAATTGTGCCTTAGAAGGCTTTTTTAGCAGCCTAAATCACTGAGATTGTTATTGATATATGTCAGTCTTATTGGACAGTCAGTGGATTGCACGTTGGCAACTATTGATTATAGGTCCTCACTTAATGTCAGTACATGGATGAATAAACATTGTTTCACATCTTTGGTGATATGGGGTGCTTTTTCAAATACAGGCTGAATAAAGTGTAGCAGATGCAGACTTGAGTCCTTGGTATAGAATACCATTTCTCATCACACACCTGTGAGCACACACACATAAAGACACACTCACACACAGAAAAAGAGAAGTGGAGAAAGACAACAAGAGAAAAGAGAGAGAGAAAGAGAGACCCAGAGACAGAGAGGAAAATACAGAGACAACTTTTCCTTTACTGTCCAATCAATTTGCATAGAGTACCACAACAGTCTTAAGACTCAGAGCATATTTACTCAAGAGAGGTACTGGAGAATGAACAATCTTTTTTCGAAGTGTTATTTTCATTTCAATTTCTCTTTTTAATATTAAAAACCTAAGATTTTATTTGGAAAATCTGCCTTTACAAACTATAGTAAGATTGATACTTACTCCTACATGTCTTTGCAATATTTTCCAGGGTTTGGTGTCCACATTATGCTACTTTCATGGAATGGATTAGTAAGGCTTCCATTTTTTCAAAGTTCTATAACTATATACAAAGCATGGAAATTATGTTTTTTAAAAGTTTGAAAGAAGAAAGACCCTAAGATCTTCTCAGCCCAATTCCTGTCATTGAGACAATAGTTTTTAAATAATTTTTGCCGTTATTATTGTGTTTTATGTCTCTACTTCTGTAGGTGATTTATATTCTTCTTTAATATTACTATTTACATCTAAATTTCAATAGTTATTTGTAAAGGGTTGATGTTAGGTTTCCCTTTTATGTTTAAATTCTGATATACAATTATCCAACAAAGATGTATTAAGGGCCTATTATGTGTCAGCACTGATCTGAGGCACTTAGCCAAAAATCTTCACACTCATGGAACATATACTTCAGTGTAATGTAATGTCTCATTTCTAATATTCATTATTTGGCTATTTTATTTTTAATTAATTTTAATAAATATTTGTCAACTTACATAAATACATTGATGTTATGAATCTTGAAATTGTATATTATTTACTGTCTTCTTCCTATGTTTCTAACTCATTAAGCCAAATTTGTATTGCTATTAACACATTTGCCTATATCCTTGAGATAATTTCATTGTTCCTTGCTTTCTGAACAGATATGAAAGCCAGTCCTTCCTACTGCCCTCTTTTCTTTCTTTCCTTCCTCCCTCATTTCTTTCTTTCTTCCACTTCTTCCTGATTTTCTTATTTAAAAAGAAAACAAAATAAGGCCATTAGTATGCTTATAAGTGCAAATAAGGCTACATTACAAACATTTTGACATGGTGTTGTCTCCATTAAGATGATTTTTTAGACAGTTCATAATTTACAATTTGTTTTCCTCCTTTTTTTTTCAGTTTATTTAATTTATTTATTTATTAACATCTTTACTGGAGTATAATTGTTTTACAATGGTGTGTTAGTTTCTGCTTTATAACAAAGTGAATCAGTTATACATATACATATGTTCCCATATCTCTTCCCTCTTGCATCTCCCTCCCTCCCACCCTCCCTATCCCACCCCTCTAAGTGGTCACAAACCACCTAGCTGATCTCCCTGTGCCATGTGGTTACTTCCCACTAGCTATCCACCCTATGTTTGGTAGTGTATATATGTCTATGCCACTATCTCACTTTGTCACAGCTTACTCTTCCCCCTCCCCATATCCTCAAGTCCATTCTCTAGTAGGTCTGTGTCTTTATTCCCGTCTTATCCCTAGGTTCTTCATGACCTTTTTTTTTTTCTTACATTCCATATATACATGTTAGCATATGTGATATTGAGCATTCTCTTATACGCAAGAATTTTGTTTTATCTTTTCTTATTTTTTGAGGGAAGTATTTTAAAATTTCTGAGTAATTGAATTTTTAAATTATTGTTTATAGCAGTGTCACTAAAAAATATTTTATTTGCATGTTTTCAAGAAGACATGGTCTGTACTATTTTGACTTTTACAATTTACTAAGGATCTAATATTTACTATAAAGAAACCAGGGACATGTGAAACAACTATTTCATAAATTAACAGTTAATTATAGTATCTTTAATAACTAAATACTTGTTTAATTTTTGGATATTTTTTAAATTGAAAGTTTAAAGTAAAATTTGTGATTTTTTCTGTTTCTATCAACTTTTCTATCCATTTTATATGCATTTTAGTTTGAAAAGACAACAAAATTATATAAAATAGATTATATTTCAATACTTTTATCTCTGTGATCTGAATTCATAGCTGTTCATCTTTGACATTTTTGCTACAAATCTTTTTTAAAGAAATAAAACATTTCAGAAACAGCTAAATCTTTAGGCTCACTCCTTTGCATCCACCTTCTCACCATTTTCATGGTCCTTTCTTTACCTGGATGCCCTCTTCTACCGTCAATCACCGCCATCATTTGAGTATGTATTCTGCAAGAAGTTTTTTTTCTTTTTTTTAAAAATACTTCTGCACTCATATACCTCTTCCTATGAACATGGATATATGTTTTAAATTTACATAAATACTATAATCTATGTATATTTCTGTACCTTGCATTGTTCACCTAATTTTATATTTCTGAGTTTTTTAATATATATATATATATGTCTTATCATTCACTTAAACTTTCTGTAATATTTTCAAGCTTTTTCATGTTCCCACTCTTAAACCCAATTACCTCATACCACTTTTTTCTCAAACACCAAACGCTATTTCTCATATTCTCATTTATGGAAAATTGAAACCATGTGACAAGACTCTCCATAAGCTCCTGTCACAACTGCCTACTTCTTGGCACCTGTAGTTCTATGTTCAATCTTTCCCTCTTTCTATCTTGCACATCTTTTTCTCCCATTTCCACTGAATCATCTGCATAAGTCTTTTTTGATCCCACTTTCTTTCCTGCTACCACCTCATTCATCTAATCCCATGTCAGGCAGAATCTTAAAAATACTTATGAGCATTTTTGTATCCATTTCAAGAAATGCCTTATGTGGCATATCATAGGTATAAGCTCCCATAGTTCACTCTTGCCTTTCTTGCAATACGTCTTATATACATTGCCCTAACAATTTCTGGCACACTAATACCATACTTCTTTGCCTGATCTTCAGAATGAAAAGTTTGTTGTTATTTTTATATTCCTTTGGGTCATTTTCATGCTCAACCTATCATTAATAAAAAGTAAAATATTCTTTTGAAAAATGTATAAATTGAAGTTTAAACAAGCTAATAACCTTGAAGAATTGAAATGGAAATGTTTTGCACTGTGTGATGTTAATGCTTAGGAATTACTGGTAAAATCCAAAATATCAGTAATAATTAATATGTGTTAGGAGAAATAAATATTTGGTTAAAGGAAATGGCCATGATATAATGGCCACCCATTATAAGTAAGAAGGAAACAATTGTTCTATTCAGTGTCCTTTCATCTCAGCTGTTTCTTACAGTGTCCAAATGCCCAGAGTAATTTTCCTAAGGCATAATTGTAATTAAGCATTGCTCTGCCAAGAAAGGCTACTTCTAGTAGAGAAAGATCACTTATGAACATAAATTAGATTCACAGAACTTTAATTAGTATGACAACTCTTTATTTTCTTCCTCTTCTCTGACTTCTTTCTTAAGTAACCAGTTATCACAAGAGTCTCACAACTTTGGGTAATTGTTTCAGGGATCTCACAGTGTTTAAATAAGAAACTATTGGTGGAAATAAAGAGAGATGCAACAAAGCTTGTAGTTAAAATAGAAACAGGTTTTCATGCAGTCAAAAATAAAATTACTTAACTTGGAGAAGAGAATTGTTATTTGACAACCTCCTAACAAGATCCTTCTCTTGCTTCTGTTAACAGGATTCCATTTGCTTGTTTACCTTTGCAAACATCACCATTCCTTCCTTTCATTTTTTAAATTATTTTTTGCGGAACATTACTTTAAAAAATTTCACCAGAGATTATGATGTAAACTCTATTTTTGCAACCATCAAAAAAAATTTTTTTTAAGTGAAAGAAGGTTTATTCAGGGAGATACACACTCCACAGACAGAGTGTGGGCCATATCAAAAACAGACAGAGTGTGGGCCATATCAAAAGACAAGCGGTGCCAGGGTACAGGGTTACCAATTTTTATAAGGGTAGGTAATTTCATAAGCTAATGAGTGGGAGGATTATTCCAACTATTTGGGGAAAGGGGCAGGATTTCCAAGAACTGGGTCACTGTCCAATTTTTGGCCTTTTATGGTTGGCCTCAGAACTGTCATGGCACCTGTGGGTATGTCATTTAGCTTACTGATGTGTTACAGTGAGCATATACTGAGGCTCAAAGTGAGTGGAAGTCAATCGTCTGCCATCTTAGACTTAGTTGGTTTTAACCAGTTTAGGTCGTGTCCTCAATGGCTTTGATTCTTTTAAAGGTTTTGCCCTGCCCCCTCCCTGTCTCATTTCCCACTCAGAGATTTTACTCCCATAGTCTTATGGGAAGCAGAAGGGCAACAGTCTGTCTTCTGTAGCTGCTTTGGGGCTGAGTAGGGACATTGACCCTGCCTGTCAGGGAGTAAAAATCTCTGCGTGTTTGATCTAGGGGTCCCAGGGGCAGGATAGCTTCTTGTTTTGAGTCAGTATGGGCTGGAATACTTGCATAGCTATCATCTTGATGTGGAACTGTTGTAACTGCTTCTGTAGTCTTCCTATGACTCTTCTTGAAGATGAAGCACTTTTCTAACAACATCAGAGTACAATAACAACTGTGCCACATCAAGGGTTACCAGAGGTTCCTCTGGAGAAATGACCAGGTGTTTTGGGGAGCCAGGGAGGGTCCCAGGCCTCATCAGTCTACAGTCTTCTCAGCCATCATTGGTTTGAGAACCCTGATCCCCTTCAGGACTGGGGGCATTCCTGCTTCCAGTGGCCCTCTCATTTGCATATCAGGCAGGATCCCAGTGAACTCTTCCCATGCAGGGAATATTCATTCTTCCAGTGGCCCTCTTGGTCATACTTAAAAGAGATATTTTCTCAGTGAGACAGTGGTTCTAATTCAGGCTTCCTGGATCCTCTCCTCACCATGTGTTTTCACAAGAGATGGTAACCCTGAGGTGGTGTAAGGGTTAGGACTGCCTCCAGTAATTGTGCTGTTAGCTGTTGTCCCTGAATCCTTTCTGCCTCTTCAACCCTATCTCTATTGTTAAATACTCCAAAGGCCAAATCCATGAGCTGATTTATGGGGAGGGGTTGGGGGCTGCGGCTCAGGGGTAGATGGTCCTCAGTGAGACAGTGGTTCTAATTCAGGCTTCCTGGATCCTCTCCTCACCATGTGTTTTCACAAGAGATGGTAACCCTGAGGTGGTGTAAGGGTTAGGACTGCCTCCAGTAATTGTGCTGTTAGCTGTTGTCCCTGAATCCTTTCTGCCTCTTCAACCCTATCTCTATTGTTAAATACTCCAAAGGCCAAATCCATGAGCTGATTTAAAGGGGAGGCTATGGTCTCTAGCTCCCCAGATGGGACATTAGGGGTAAATGGTCTGGAAGATGGTTCCTGTTCAGAATTGGGGGAGGTAGGGGTTCCCAGTTGTGGGCTTCGGTGAGGTTGACTTATAAGGGCATCCTTTAGAACATCGGGCTCCTGTGGGGATAGAAGTTACTTTGAAAGGGATGTGAGCCAGGCACACCCAGCAGGAGTTCTTTAGACCTGGATTTTGGATTAGGGTCATGAACATTTGCATGGATGAGACTTCCCCCCTTTGCCTTTCCTTTTACAAAATAGGTTCAGCTGCAGGATGGTGTTGTAATTCAATGACCCATTTTCTGGCCAGATTTCTTGGTCCCCTAGTTAGTCTTGGGGCCACGGAGTATTGCAAAAGAATATTGATTTCTTTTTTCTTAAACCATCCTGTCTTAATTTTCCCCAATTTGCTAATATGCATCTCAGCAAGGAGTCCTTTGGGATGCTTGCAGTTGCCTCCATTTTTTATTGGCATGTCTTCACAAGACAGGGGTCTGATGGATCTTGGCCAGATGGTAGTTATTTGTCCTGGCATTTTCCCAGTGTCAGCAGTGGAGTCCCTGTGAGCACCCAAAACCTGCCTGGTCAGTAAGCCTGAGGAAGCCCCTTGTATTAGTCAAGGAAAGGAACAAGAGCCAGAGCGAGAAAATGCAACCAGAGTCCCAGGACCTAAATCCTTCAGAGAGGCAAGGAGGAGAACTATGCCCTGAACCAACTAAATAGATTGTCTTTATCACCGTAACAAAAGAAAGAGAAACAAATATAACCAAAGCATAGGGCTGGAGCACCAAAAGGCAGTGATAAAAATACAAGGCAAAATCTCCCCTCAGGATATGGTCCTTGTGATGTTGAGGAGGGCTACCTCTCCACAGAAGTAAAAGAGGTAACACCCAACCTTCTGGCGAAGCCAGCAAGGAGGCTCAAGGATCAACAGACAGTCCAAGAAGTCAGGAGAGAAGGAGGATATAAGGGAAATCTAGGACAGGAGGGAAGGTATACAGCCATGATGCTTCCCAGGCCAGAGATTCATAAACCCCCTGAGAAAGGTGCTCGCCCTCTACCTCTGCTCAGGTGTTGATAAACTCCACCTGCAACCCCATGAGAGAAGTTCTCTCCCACACTTCCACTCAGGAGTGTCTGGGTTCCCCACAAGGTATGACCCTTAAGAGGGAACATGATGCCCAGATTGGTGTCACAGTCAAAGAGGGAGTTGAAATAAGGAAGAATACTGAGTGGGATTAAGAATGTGCACAGCCATGACGTTTCTAGGAAGGAAGGGACTGCAACCCTCTCGAGGGAAGTGCTCACCCACAATATCTGCTTGGGGGTGCAATACGGCCTTCAGCCCCTAGAGCACTCAGGGAAGGCTGGGCCCCAATTCTAGAGGGCTCACAGAGACCCCAAATTTGGGCCTCTGACACAGTTGCAGCATCCCAGAACCAGACTGGGACTAAGAACGAGTAGGGAGGTCAGAATTGGCCTCACGGAACGACAGGGGAAACCCACCCAAGCAAATTGTCAGTCACTTGCCACCTGGTCTTAATTTGGATGTCCATTGGTCATCTGGGTGGATCTTCCCGAGTCCAAAGAGATAGAGCAATAGGAGAATGAGAAAGATCAAAATGAGAAAAGGCTTGGCCTTGGTGGGCTACTTCACAGCCAGAGAACTGATCTCTGCTTGATCCTGCAGGCAGTATCAGTCATCACCCAAGGGACTACTTGAATCTACACAGTCCGAGACAAGTACCAGCCACCCTCCAGAGGGGAGCGGTAGTCCAATAGGTGGATTAAGATTATGCCATTTGAAGCCCCAAATTGGGCACCAGAAAAGATGTTGCAGGAAAGAAAGTGGGGCTGGAGATGATGGTCACATCCCAGGTCTCAACCGAGTCCCTGGGATGGCCGCCAAGTGTGGGTTCTTGGCCTTGCACAGGAAATAATTCAATAGCATGCCATAGTAAACTGAAACAATGCTTATTCAGGGAGATACACACTCCATAGAGTGTGAGCCATCTCAGAAGGCAAGAGGCCCATCAAATTTGGTTTTAATCTTAGTCTTCTCTCTTTCAATTTAGTTAAACTGATTAATTCATTTCCATTCAACAGTGTTGGCTGGACATTTGCTATACACCAGGCAATGGGATCTAGAGTGCACATGAGTTTTTTTTGCTTATGAAGTTTATATTGAATGTGAAAAAATAATTAAAAGTGGAATGAGGGTTGTGAAAGTTTATGTGATATGGAAGCATATGTTAAGGAGGTCAAGAAATAACTCCCTGATGAAGTAATATTTAAGCTGAGATTTGAAGAATGTATAAGAATTGGTCAAGCAGGGAGGAGTTGTGGGCATCTTCAACAGAATGTGAAAAAGACCATTACATTTAAGGAACTAAACTAAATCAGCATGTCTTGCTAAAGCAGAACGAATACATGAATGGGGCATTTTATATGAATCTAAGAAGTAGGCAAGGAAATATTACAAATTACATTTGCAACAATGTGTGAATAGATGAATAATATCCTACTTAACTGGTACCAGAGTGCCTTCTGGGTAGGAAAATATCTTTTTCTGGAGAAAGCCCTCGATTAGCCACTAGATGTGGAGATGAAGCCACTGAAGGCAGAGGAGAAAGTGGGGATCTTCTTACTTTTTTTTTCTCTTGGTATAATAAGGAAGAGATGAGAAGAAAAGTGTATAGAAGAAAGAGAGGACAAATAAACTGTTTTATGTTGTATTTCCCCAAAGCAGATCTCTTGACATGGTCTTAAACAATGGAGTTTATTTGGGAGGTGATTTCAGAAAGCAGACTAAGGAAGTGGAGTGGATAGGAATGGGGAAGGAAGGAAAGCCAATAAAAGGAGTATTATTGACTTGAGAGCTACGATGGGTATGCATGTTGAATCCTGCCAGGATTCTCTGAGAAACGCTGAAGAATACATCTCAGAAGATCTCTGTTAAAAGCTTCCCTCAAGAGTGTTAACACCCTACACTTTTTCCTCCTTCTGCACATAGGCTGAAAAGCTTCCCAAGACACTGGAGAAAGCCTGAAGTCAAAAAAGGTGACATCTTGAAAAGATTCACAGAGCTATCCACCAAATCTGCATGATATCAGGTACTATGACAATGTTGCATAGGGCACAGTAGTATCTACTATTAAATCAACCAAATTATAAAATATTTGAGACTATAGAGATTTACAAATTCATGAGAACCTCAGGTATGAAGAGGGGGAGAAAACTTGAAAATTCAAAAGACTAATACACAATTTGATTACTATGAGTTACTATAAATTAAGCCTTGCTCTTCATCACTACCACTTCTCACATTCATGAGAAGCTTGAGTAAATTCAATCACAGTCACACGCATGTGCACACATATACACACACACTTCTTTTTTAATTTTTATTGGAATACAGTTGATTTACAATGTTATATTATCTGTAGGTGTACAAAATAGTGATTCAATATTTTTGTAGATTATACTCCATTTAAAGTTATTACAAAATATTAGCTATAATCCCTCTGCTGTGCATTACATTCTTGTATCTTATTATTTTATACTTAGTACTTTGTACTTTTTAACCCCCTTCTGATATCTTGCTCTTCTACCTACACCTCTACCAACTAGAAACCACTAGTTTGTTCTCTGCATCTATGGGTCTTTTTCAATTTTGTTATATTCATTTGTTTTATTTTTTAGATTTCACAAGTGAAAACATACAGTATTTGTCTTTCTTTGTTTGACTTACTTCACTAAACATAAAACTTCCATGTCCATCCATTTTGTTGTAAATGGAAAAATTTTATTCTTTTTATTCCTAGGGAATATTCAATTGCATATATATACCACCTTTTCATTATTCATTCATCTGTTGATGGACACTTAGGTTGGTTCCATATCTTGTAAATAATGCTGTTCTGAACATTGGAGTGCATATATCTTTTCAAATCAGTCATTTTATTTTCTTTGGATACACACCCACAAATGGAAAGGTGAAATCATATGGTAGTTCTATTTTTAATTTTTTGAGGACCCTCTATATTGTTTTCCATAGTGGATGTATCAATTTACATTCCCACCAACATTGTACATGAGTTCCCTTTTCTCCAAATAATTGCCAACATTTATTATTTGTTGTCTTTTTGATGATAACCATTCTGACAGATGTGAGGTTATGTCAATGTGGTTTTAATTTGCATTTCCCTGATGCTTAGCAATGTTGAGCATCTTTTCATGTGCCTGTTTGCCATCTGATGTTCTTTCAAAAATTTCTGTTTAGGTCTTCTGCCTATTTTTAATCGGGCTTTTAAGGTTTATTTTTTATTTTTGATATTGAGTTATTTGAGCTATATATTTTGAATATTAACCCCTTTTTAGACATCATATTTGCAAATATATTCTATAGGTTGTATAGGATTTTTGTGGATGGTTTCCTTTGCTGTGCAAAAGTATATAAGTTTAATTAGTTTCCATGGTTTTATCCTTTCATTTCCCCTGCCTGAGGACACATATCCAAAAAAATATTGCTAAGACTTTGTCAAAGAGTGTACTGCCTATGTTTTCTTCTAGGAGTTTTATGGTTTCTGGTCTTACATTTAGGTCTCTAATCACTTTTGAGTTTATTGTTGTATAGGGTGTGATAAAATGCTCTAATTTAACTCTTTTACATGTAGCTGTCCAGTTTTCCCAACACGGTTTATTGAAGAGACTGTCTTTTCCACAGTGTATATTTTTACATTATTTGTTATATAATAACTGGGCATACATGTGTGGGTTTATTTCTGGGCTCTCTATTCTGTTTCTTAGATCTATGTGTCTGTTTTTATGACAGTACCACACTGTTTTGATTACTGTAATATAGTCTGAAGTCATTATACCTCCAGCTTTGTTCTTTTTTCTCAAGAGTGCTTTGGCTACTCAGGGTATTTTGAGGTTCCATACAAATTTTAGGATTATTTGCTCTAGTTCTGTGAAAAATGTCATGGGTATTTTGACAGGGATTGAACTAAATCAGATTTCTTTATGTAGTATGCACATTTTTAACAATATTAATTATTCCAATCCATGAGCATAGTATATCCTTCCATGGGTACCTTTATATGGATTTCATTAAATCTATAGATTGCTTTGGTTGTATGTAAATTTAACAATATTAATCCTTCCAATCCTTGAGCACAGGATATCTTCCCATTTATTTCTGTCATCTTCAATTTCTTTCATCAAGGTCATAATTTTCAGAGTACAGGTCTTTCACCTTGTTCATTAAAGTTCTTCCTAGGTATTTTACTCTTTTTTATGCAGTTGTATGTAAGATTGTTTCCTTAATTTCTGTTTCTGACAGTTATTATTAGTGTATGGAAAAGCAACAGATTACTGTATACTGATATTGTATCCTGTAAAATTAGTAAATTCATTATTAGTTGTAACAGTTTTCTGTTGGTCATCTGTTGGTCATTTCTGTTGTCATCTGCAAATAATGACAACTTTACTTCCTCCCTTCCAATTTGGATGCCTTTTATTTCTAATTTTCTTGGAATAAAAGTTTTTTTTTTTAATTTCTTCTAGGACTTTCAATACTATGTTATAATCGAAGAGTGAGCATAATTGTCTTGTTCCTGATTTTAGAGGAAAAGCTTTCAGTTTTTCCTCATTGAGTATGATAGTAGCAGTGGGTTTGTCATTAATAGCCCTTATTATGTTGAGCTATGTTCTCTGTATACAAAATTTGTTGAGAAGTTTTATTATTACTTGGTGTTGAATTTTGTCAGATGCCTTTTCTGTGTTTATTGAGGTGCTCATGTGATTTTTATCATTTTGTTAATGTGGTGTACACATTGATTGATTTGTGGATGTTGAGTCATCCTTGCATTCCTAGAACAAATTCCACTTGATCATGGTGTATGATCTTTTTTATATATTGTTGAATTAGTTTTGTTAATATTTTGTTGAGGACTTTTGCATCTGTATTCATAAGAGATATTGGCCTGTAATTTTGTTTTTTGTATTGTCTTTTTCTACTTTTGGTATCAGGGTAATGGTAGCCTTGTAGAATATATTTGGGAATGTTCCCTCCTCTTCAATTTTTTGGAATACTTGAGAAGGGTAGATATTAGCCCTTCTTTATATGTTTGTTAGAATACACTGTGAAGCTGTCCAGTCTTGGACTTTTAGTTTGTTGAGAGTTTTTTTTATTATTATTACTGATTCAATTTCAATACTAGTAATTGGTCTGTTCAAATTATGTATTTCTTTCTGATGCAATCTTGAAAGACTATGTTTCTAGGAATTTATTAATTTCTTCTAGGTTGTCCAATTTATTGGCATATAACTGTTTTTAGTATTCTCTTATGATTATTTGTATTTCTGTTATTTGGTTATAAATTCCCCTCTTTTATTTCTTATTTCATTTATTTAAGTTCTCTCTTTTTCCTTAATGAGCTTAGGTAAAGGCTTATTAATTTTGTTTACTTTTTCAAAAAAACAGGTCTTTTCTATTTTTTTTGTCTCTATTTCCTCTCTGATCTTTACTATTTTCTTCCTTCTGCTGACTTTGAGCTTTGGTTGTTCTTTTTAAAATTCCTTTAGATGGTAGAGTGGGTTGTTTATTTGAGATTTTTCTTGTTTTTTGAGATAGGTCCGTGTTGCAATAAAATTTCCTCTTATACTGCTTATGCTGCCTCTCATAGGTTTTGGAAAGTTGTGTCTGTATTTTGATTTGTCTCAGGCATTTTCTGATTTCCTCTTTGATTTATTCATTGGCCTACTGGTGTTTTAGTCTATTGTTTAGTCACCACTTGTTTCTATTGTCTTCCCATTTTTCTTCGTGTAATTGATTTTTCGTTTCATACCATTGCAGTTGGAAAAGATGCTCCATATAATTTGTATCCTCTTAACTACGTTGAGACTTGTTTTGTGGCCTAACATATGATCTTTCCTTAAGAACATTCTATGTGCACTTGAAAAAATATGTGTTCTACTGTTTTTGATGGACTATCCTGTATATATTTATTAATTCCAATTGATCTAATGTGTCAATTAAGACTACTCTTTCCTTACGAATTTTATGTCTGGATGACCATCAGTGTAAGTGGGGTGTTAGAGTTCCTTACTATTATTGTGTTATTGTCAGTTTCTCCCTCTATCACTGTTAATATTTGCTTTGTATACCTAGGCTCTATGATATTGGGGACATATATGTTTATAAATCTTATATCCTCTTCTTGTATTGATCCCTTTATTATTATATAATGTCTTCTTGTTTTTTACTAAAGACTTTGTTTTAAAGTCTACTTTATCTGTTATGAGGATTGCTACTCCAGATTTCTCTTTTTTTCCATTGCATGGAATATCTTTTTCCATACCCTAAATTTCAGTCTGTGTATGTCTTTAGTTCCAAAGTGATGCCTTATTTAGTCTTGTTTTTTTTCATGCAGTAAGTCAAACTATGTCTGTTGATTGGACCATTTTGTCTATTGACATTTAAAGTGATTATTAATAAGTATGTACTTGTTGCCATTTTGTTACTGGCTTTCTGGTTGTTTTTGTAGTACTTCTCTGTTCTTTTCTTTTTCTTTTAGTCTCTTCTCCTATGGTTTGATCATTTTCTTTAGTGTTATGTTTGTGTTTCTTTCTCTTTAATTTTTGTATACCTATTGTAAGTTTTTTATTTGTGATTACCAAGAAGTTCATATATATTGACCTATAATTATATCGACTGGTTTAGATTAATAGCCATTTAAGTTCAAACACATGCTAAAAGATCTACATTGTTTTATTTCTCCCCACCACATTTTGTATTTTTGATGTCATACTTTACATATTTGTCTCTATCCCCTAAGTGTTTATTGTATTTATATTTGATTTTACTTTCTTTTGTACTGGCTTATTTAAGTGGTTGATCCACAGCCTTTACTATATATCTGCTTTTATTAGTGAGATTTTTAAAATTCCTATAAATTCTTATTTCTTGTTGTAGCCTTTTCTTTTCTGCTTAAATAAGAGCCTTTAACACTTCTTGTAAAGTCAGTTTAGGAGTGATGAACTCTTCATTTTCACTTGTTTAAGAAATTCTTTCTCTCTCCTTCAATTTTGAATGTTGACCTTGGTGAGCATCCTAGGTTTTAGGTATTTTACTGTCAGTACTTTAAATATATCATGCCACTCCTTTCTGACCTGAAATTTTTTGGCTGAAAAATTAGCTCATAGTCTTTTGGGGGTTCCCTTGTATGTTATTCTTTGTTTTTCTCTTGCCATTTTTAAAATTCTATCTTCATATCTATATTTTGCCATTTAAATTCTGATGTGTCTTGGTGTTGGTCTGTTTGAATTCATCTTCTTTGAGACCCTTTGTGCTTCCTATTCCTGGATATTTGTTTCTTTCTTCTTGTTAAGGTAATTTTCAGCCATAATTTCACCAAATACATTTTCTACCACGTCCTCTCTCTCTCTTCTCCCTCTGGGACCCCTATAATGGAAAAGTTATTATGCTTGATGCTGTCTCAGAAGTCCCTTAAACTATTCTCATTTTTAAAATTTGTTTTTCTTTTAGCTACTTCAAAACCCTCATTCCCCAGAAAGGATCCCCAAGCCTGTGATAACCTGCTCTTCTTCTCTTTCACCCAATAAGGGTACAGGTCTTGATCAGATTGCTTCTCCTCTATTCCTATCAGACTCTGTGGATCTTTCTTTACAGCCTTGGTTATAAAGAGCCATTCTGCTTGTCCCCAGGTTGATTCCAGCAAAAGTTGTTCCATATGTAGTTGTGGTTTTGATGTGTTCCTGAGGAGAACTTAGCCCAGCATCCTCCTACTCTACCGTCTTTATCACTATACACACAATTATTGTAGTGGGAAATAGGATACTTGATGGGAATTAAAGGATCAATTTTCACATCTGAGTAAGCTAGAGTAAAAAGGAGATAGCCTCTGCCAAAACAAGAACTAGAACCCACATGACTCTGATAGCATACATCCATCCCTCAAAATTTCAAAAAGCATGAAATCTTTGGATTCACAGAGAACATGAAATGGTGATATATATATATAATAATAAATAAAATAAGTATATAAATAATATAAATAAACAAATTTGAAGAAATGAATAAACAAATATGAAATAATTATTCTTGCTACATGGTAGACATTGAATTAGGATGTTGGATAGAGTAAACATAGGGAGAACAATCAGCAAATGTGTTACCACAGTCCCAAAAATAGTTTGCAAAGTAAAAGAAATAGATGAATGAAAATGATCACTATTTGGGTTTTAAATAATTGCATAACTACAAGTTCAACATACTGAAAAAAGAATACTGGCAAGTGAAGAAGAGGTCTTAAGAGGAAGATAATATATTTAATGTGGGGGTTTGTTGAATTTAAATATCCTATAAAAAAATAGAGATAGCCAATACAATGGACATATCTGGTATCCAAAAGAAGCACTGGGTTAGAGATAGCAATATAGAGAGTCCGTAGTATGCTGCCTATAACAATGGGAATAGATGAGATCCTCTAGATTTAGACTGAGGTAAGGAGAGAGGCAGAGAGAAATAAGGGATGGAGGAAGAGGAAACAGAAAAGGAAGAAGAAGGGGGAAGAAAAGACAAGTTAGGATAAAACAAGCCAAGAGCACCTAAGGGGAAAAAACCCTATTCATAAACACTGAAGGGCAGAGAGAGGAGGAGGAGTAAGAAGAAACATTCAGATACATAGGAAAAACAAGAGGATGTGCTCACAAAAACTAAAGAGAAAAGAGTCTCTTTTAAAGGAGATCCCAAATGATTCAGCATGTTCAAACACAGTAAAAGATGGAAATATGTCCATTTATTCCAAAAACCTGGAAACTAGTGTGACTTTCATGAGGAGTGTTTTAGACAGTTCACATATGAAAAAGACTGAGACATGCCCATTGATTTTCAACCTGGAGGGCAGGCTGACTTAGTGAGGAGAATTTCAGTGTGGTGATGGGAATGAGATCCACTGCAATATATGGGACAAAAGGAAATGTAAACACCAAGGGACAGCAACTGAGGGATTTAATTCTCACACATACACAAAGGAAGTTAGGTATTGTTGCCATCGTTTCAGGGATACACAAACTGTAGAGGTTAAGTAACTTGTCCAAGACCACACAGTAAATATCAGAGCTAGGATTCAAAATCTTTGCAAAATTCACTTTAACCCATTATACCACACCCTTAAGCATTACTTCAGTTTAGGAATACATTTTGAAGATGAGGACATTTTATCGTATATAAATGACACCTCAGTCAAAATATTAATTAATATTAATTATGAGATACAGAAACAAATGCAAAAGTGTGTACCATCAGTAAGTGTTAAAGAAAATTAATGGAAAAATTAAGTTGTATTTTTTTTTTTTACATTTTACTTTGACAAAGATTTAAAAATGAATGGTCTAGGGAGGGTGTTGTGAAACATGTCATCCATAATTTGCTTCTGGGAATGCAAAGGCAATCATCTCTTGAGACTGTAAGCTCTGTTAAGGCAGTTTTCATGTCTTAATCATCTTTGTTTTCTCACTGCTTTTTTATAGTTTCTGAAAAATAAAATCCTCTTATAAAATATTTATTGCAGTTTATTGAATTGCACAGAATCAAATGAATTAAATAAGAATGTAAATTTCCATTGTAAGATATTATTACTTGTAAAATTATTTAAATATAGTTGAGTATCATTCTGATTGTATGTAATTTACTTCTGGATTACTTTACTTATGAGAAGTACATTTTTATTATTGAAAAATATATGTGTAATATGTGTCTGTGAGTGACTATGATTGTATATAGTGTGTTTTATAATTGTTTTTACATATATTTTAAATTATTAGGAATGGTTGTTTACAAATATATTTTCCGCTTTTCTCCCAAGAAACACTAAATATCCTTTATTACTATGTTGATATCCATTAGGGAGTCAAGTTCTTTATGAGAAATAGATTTTAAAAGTTTCCAATAATTTTAGCAAAAGTTTTGATTTAATTTATCTTCAAAATTGATTAAGAGAAATGTATCTAAGTAGTCAAAATACTTTGTACATTAAAACCTAAAAGAGAAAGGCAGACATTCCCCTGCCTATAGATATAAATATCAATCCACATAATTGAGCTCAATTCTGCTTCAATGAACTGAGAATTGCATACACAATGTTGAATTACATTCAAAGTTTTGAATCACTTTCTCAACATCAATACATCTTCAAATAAACTGGCCTAGGAAAAAAAAACAGACACGTGAATGTCATTAACTTTCAGTCAGCAATTTATTACACAAATTTCAAACGTGGAAGCAATTACCTCCGAGTTTTCTTGGGATTGAGTTTTATCAGACAAATACAAATAATGATAAATAGTCTTAAGCCATCTTATGGCCTTTAAAGAAACCCAACTCCTGTCAAAAATATTCAAATTCAGTTATGACTGTTACTCCACTTGTGGGCTTTCTATAGGAAGAGTTCCTCTCTGTTCAGACACAATCCTTTCACTACTTGTCAATTTTGTTTCTTTTTATTTTAAAGAGATATTGTGATTCATCAGCTACACATATGTTTAAGTTCATTTCAATGACTTTCCTGTGAAATCCAGTAACTACATTAATTCAATATGTACACACCTATTTTTATAAATTCTGAGAAGAATAGTTGAAAAGGATGAAGAATTGGAGCTGGAAACGTATAACATTAGTTTCAAGCAGAAACTTACACATTTTTGCACATTTTTGACTGTACGTAAAAATGTGTTCCTAAATTTTGAGAGCAGCTGCACAGTTTTGAAATTACTTCTAGATAAAAATATGTAGAAGTGGATAAGTTCATCTGTACCCTTTTTTTAGATTCCACATATAAGTGATATCATATGAAACTTGTCTTTTTCTGACTTGCTTCAATCAGTATGACAATATCTAGGTCCATCCATGTTGCAGCAAATGGCAATATTTTGTTACTTTTCATGGCTGAGCAATATTCCATTATATATATGTACCACATCTTCTTTATCCATTCCTCTGTGGATGGACATTTAGGTTGCTTCCATGTCTTGGCTATTGTATTATTTTTTATTGGAGTATAATTGTTTTACAATATTGTGTTAGTTTCTGCTGTACAGCAAAGTGAATCAGCTACAAGAATACATATATCACCTCTTCCTTGGATTTCCTTCCCATTTAGGTCACCTGAGAACACTGAGTACAGTTTCCTGCACTATACATTCTGTTCTCATTAGTTATCTATTTTATACATAGTAGAGTGTATATGTCAATACCAATCTTCCAATCCATCCGCTGCTTCCTTCTTCCCTTGGTATCCATATATTTATTGTCTACATCTGTGTCTCTATTTCCGCTTTGCAAATAAGTTCAACCATACCATTTTTCTAGAATCTACATATATGTGTTAATATACGATATTTGTTTTTCTCTTTCTGACTTACTTCACTCTGTGTGATAGTCTCAAGGTCCATCCATGTCTCTACAAGTGACCCAGATTTATTCCTTTTTATGGCTAAGTAATATTCCATTGTATATATGTACCACATCTTCTTTATCCATTCCTCTGTTGATGGACATTTAGGTTGCATCCATGTCCTGGCTATTGTAATTAGTGCTGCAATGAATATCGGGGTGCATGTATCATTTCAAATTATGTTTTTCTCTAGATATATGCCCAGGAGTGGGATTGCTGAATCATATGATTGCTCTATTTTTAGTTTTTTGCTGTTCTCCATAGCTGCTGTACCAATTTACATTTCCACCAACAGTGTAAGAGGGTTCCCTTTTCTCCACACCCTCTCCAGCATTTATTGTTTGTAGATTTTCTGATATGCCCATTCTAACTGGTATGACCTGATACCTCATTGTAGTTTTGATGTGCATTTCTCTAATAATTATTCATGTTGAGCAGCATTTCATATGCCTCTTGGCCATCTGTATGTCTTCTTTGGAGAAATATCCATTTAGGTATTCTGCCCATTTTTTGAATGGGTTGTTTGTTTCTTTGTTATTGAGCTGCATGAGCTGCTTATATATTTTGGTGATTAATCCCCTGTAGGTTGCTTTGTTTGCAAATATTTTCTCCCATTCTGAGCGTTGTCTTTTCATCTTGTTTATGGTTTCCTTTGCTGTGTAAAAGGTTTTAACTTTCATTAAGTTCAATTTGTTTATTTTTGTTTTTATTTTCATTACTCTAGGAGATATTTCAAAAAGATCTTGCTGCAATTTATGTCAAAGAGTGTTCTTCCTTTGTTTTCCTCTAAGAGCTTTATAGTGTCCAGCCTTACATTTAGGTCTTTAATTCATTTTGAGTTTATTTCTGTGTATGGTGTTAAGGAGTGTTCTAACTTCATTCCTTACATGTAGCTGTCCAATTTTCCCAGCACCATTTATTGAAGAGACTGTCTTAACCCCATTGTATATTCTTGGCTCCTTTGTCAAAGATTATGTAACCAGAGGTGTGTGGGTTTATCTCTGAGCTTTCTATCCTTTTCCACTGATCTATATTTCAGTTTTTGTGCCAGTACCATATTGGATTGATTATTGTAGCTTTATAGTATAGTCTGAAGTCAGGGAGATTGATCCCTCCAGCTTCATTTTTCTTTCTCAAGATTGCTTTGGCTATTCAGGTCTTTTGTGTTTCTACACAAATTGTACATTTTTTTGTTCTAATTCTGTGAAAAATGCGATTGGTAAATTGATTGAGATTGTATTGCATCTGTAGATTGCTTTGGGTAGTATAGTCATTTTCACAATATTGATTCTTCCAATACAAGAACATGGTATATCTCTCCATCTGTTTGCATCATCTTTGTTTCTTTCATCAGTATCTTATAATTTTCTGAGTATAGGTATTTGTCTCTTTAGATAGGTTTATTCCTAGCTATTTTATTCTTTTTGCTGCAATGGTAAATGAGATTGTTTTCTTGATTCCTTTTTCTGATCTTTTGTCTTTAGTGTATAAGAATGCAATAGATTTCTGTGTATTAATTTTGTATCCTGCAACTTTATTAAATTAATTGATTAGCTTTAGTAATTTTCTGGTGACAGATTTAGGATTTTCTATGTATAGTATCCTGTCATCTGCAAACAATGACAGTTTCACTTCTTTTCCAGTTTGTATTCTTTTTTTTCTTTTTCTTCTCTGGTAGCCATGGCTAGGACTTCCAATACTATGTTGAATAAAAGTGGTGAGGGTGGACATCCTTGTCTTGTTCCTGATCTGAGAGGAGAAGCTTTCAGTTTTGCACCATTGAGAATGTTGTTTGCTGTTCGTTTATTGTATATGACCTTTATTATTTTGAGGGAGATTCCTTCTGTGCCCACATTCTGGAGAGTTTTGCGTCTATGTTCATCAGTGATATTGGTCTGTAATTTTCTTTTTTTGTGATATCTTTGTCTGGTTTGGGTATAGGGTTATGGTGGCCACATAGAATGAGCTTGGGAGTGTTCCTTCCTCTGCAGTTTTTTGGAAGAGTTTGAGAAGGATAGCTGTTAGCTCTTCTCTAAATGTTTGATAGAATTTGCCTGTGAAACCATCTGGTCCTGGACTTTTGTTTGTTGGAAGGTTTTTTTTTTATCACAGTTTTAATTTCATTGCTTGTGTTTGGTCTGTTCATGTTTTCTGTTTCTTCTTGGTTTAGTTTTGGAAGGTTGTACCTTTCTAAGAATTTGTCCATATCTTCCAAGTTATCCATTTTATTGGCATAGAGTTGCTTTTAGTAGTCTCTTCTGATCCTTTGCATTTCTACTGTGTCAGTGGTTACTTCTCCTTTCTTATTTCTAATTTTATTTATTTTTGCCCTCTCCCTTTCTTTTTCTTGTTGTGTCTGGTTGAAGGTTTATTAATTTTGATTATCTTCTCAAAGAACCAGCTTTTAGCTTCACTGATCCTTGCTGCTGTTTTTTTGTTTCCATTTCATTTATTTCTGCTCTGATTTTTGTGATCTCTTTCCTTCTACTAACTTCACATTTTGTTTGTTCTTCTTTCTCTTGTTGCTTTAGTTGTAAGTTGTGTTTGTTTATTTGAGATTTTTCTTTTTTCTTGAGTTAAGATAGTATTACTATAAACTTCCCTCTTATGACTGCTTTTGCTTCATCCCATTGGTTTTGGGTCATCGAGTTCTCCTTGCCTTTTGTCTCTAGGTATTTTTTGATTTCCTCTTTGATTTCTTCAGTGATCTCTTGGTTATTTAGTAGTATATTGTTTAGCCTCCATGTGTTTGTGTTTTTTGCAGGTTTTTTTTCCTGTAATTGATTTCTAATCTCAGAGTTGTGGTTGGAAATGATGCTTGATATGATTTCAATTTTCTTAAATTTCCCAAGGCCTCATTTGTGACCCAAGATATGATATATCCTGGAGAAGGTTCCATGTGCACTTGAGAAGAAAGTGTATTCTGCTGCTTTTGGATAGAATCTCCTATAAATATCAATTTATCTATCTCGTCTAAAGTGTCATTTGTGTTTCCTTATTACACTTCTGTCTAAATGATTTGTCCATTGGTGTAAGTGGGATATTAAAGTCCCCCACTATTAGTGTGTTACTGTCGATTTCCCCTTTTATAGCTGTTAGCATTTGCCTTATATATTGAGGTGCTCCTATGTTGAGTGCATCAGTATTTATAATTGTTATATCTTCTTCTTGGATTGATCTCTTAATCATTAAGTAGTGTCCTTCTTTGTCTCTTGTAACAGTCTTTATTTTAAAGTCTGTTTTTTTCTGATATGAATATTGCTACTGCAGCCTTCTTTTGATTTCCATTTGCCTGGAGTATCTTTTTCCATCTCCTCATTTTCACTGTGTATGTATCCCTAAGTCTGAAGTGAGTCTCTTGTAACAGCATATATACAGGTCTTGTTTTTGTATTCATTCAGCCAGCCTGTGACTTTAGGTTGGAGCATTTAATCCGTTTACATTTAAGGTAATTATAAATATGTATGTATCCATTAACATTTTCTTAATTGATTTGTGTTTGTTTTTGTAGACCTCTTTTCTTCTCTTGTGTTTCCCGCCTAGAGACTTACCATAAGCATTTGTTGCAAAGATGGTCTGGTGGTATTGAATTCTCTTAGTTTTTTCTTGTCTGTAAAGCTTTTGATTTCTCTGTAAAATCTGAATGAGAGCCCTGCTGGTTGGAGCTATCTTGGTTGTAGTTTTTTCCCTTTCATCACTTTAAATATATCCTGCCACTCCCTTCTGGCCTGCAGGGTTTCTGATGAAAAATCAGCTGATAAACTTATGGGGATTCCCTTGTATATTATTTATTGCTTTTTCCTTGATGTTTTTAATATTTTTCTTTGTATTTAATGTTTGTTAGTTCAATTAATATGTGTCTTTGTGTGTTTCTCATTGGGTTTATCTTGTATGAGACTCTCTGTGCTTCCTGGACTTGGATGGCTATTTCCTTTCCCATGTTAGGGAAGTTTTTGACTATAATCTCTTCAAATATTTTCTCAGAGTCTTTCTCTTTCTCTTCTTCTTCTGGTACCCTTATCATTTTAATGTTGTTGCATTTAATGTTGTCCCAGAGGTCTCTGAATCTGTACTCATTTCTTGTCATTTTTTTTTCTCTATCCTGCTCCTTGGAGGTTATTTCCACCATTCTATCTTCCAGTTCACTTATCTGTTCTTCTGCCTCAGTTATTCTGCTATTGATTCCTTCTAGTGTATTTTTAATTTCAGTTATTGTGTTGTTCATCTCTGTTTGTTTGTTCATTAGTTCTTCTAGGTCCTTTTTAACATTTCTTTTATTTTCTATATCCGTGACCCCATTCTATTTCTGAGACTTTGTATCATCTCTACTATCATTATCTGAATTCTTTTTCAGGTAGGCTGCCTATATTACGTTCATTTATTTTGTCTTATGTGTTTTTACCTTGCTCCTTCATCTGCAGCTTATTTCTTTGTCTTTCCATTGTGTCTAACTTACTGTGTTTGAAGTCTCCTTTCTGCAGGCTGCAGAGTCATATTTTCTCTTCCTTCTGGTGTCTGTCCCTGGTGGATGAGATTGGTCCAGTGGCTTCTGTAGGCTTCCTGGTGGGAGGGACTAGTGCCTGTGCTCTGGTGGGCAGAACTGGATCTTGTCCTTCTGATGGTCAGGGCCACATCAGGTGTTGTGTTTTGGGGTGTCTGTGAGCTTAGTATGACTTTAGGCTGCCTGTCTCCTGATGGGTGGGTTTGTGTTACTGTCTTGCTTATTGTTTTGTGTGAGGCATCCAGCACTGAAGCCTACATGCAGTTGGGTGGAGCCAGGTCTTGGAGTCAAGATGGAGAATTTCGGGAGAGCTCTAGCTCATTAATATTCCCTGGGGCTGGGAATTCTCTGGTGGTGCAGTGTACTGGACTTGGCAATCCCACCCCAGAGGCTCAGGCCCAACCCCCAGCTGGAGAAACAGGACCCCACAAGACACACAGTGTGACAAAAAAAAACGGGGTGGGGGGAGAATAAACAGACAAACAAAGACCAAGATAAACAACAAAGACAAAAATAAAGAACAACAATTTTAAAAAAGGGAATGAACAGACAAACAAACCCCAAAACAAATGGTAAAAGCAAAACCAAACAAATAAAAACAAAAACAGAGAAACACACCCACACACAAAAGAAACAAAAACAGAAGCAAAGAAAATGAAAACAAGAGAACAACCAGACATACAACACAACTCAAAAACAAAATCAAACAATTCAAAACCAAACTAAAAAATAAAAACAAAACAAAAGCAGAATGCAAACTAAGAAAAACAAAGAAAATATAAAACACACAAAAAGATCAAAAAAGATAAAACAGAACAAAGAAGAAAAAAATAAAAAACACAAAACAACAAAAAAGTAAAAATAGAAAAATAAAAATATATATAAAATGTAAATAATATACAACACAACAAAAAAAACATAAAAATAATAGTAATAATAATATTTTCCTGGGGTCTCAGCTGTCAGTGTCCTTGTCCTCATAGTGAGCCACAACCAACCTCCTCCTCCCCCGAGGCCCTCCAATACCTCTAGGTAGGCCTCTGGACCTTCTGTGGGAACTGTGAGGGAAGCTCAACTCAGACCTGTCCCAACCTCCACGTGTGCTTGCCCCAAAAGTCCACAACTGCTAGGGCTAGACAATTCTAACTTGTGGGAACACTCATTGTCCTTTTAGATATTCCATAGACACAGGGTTTACCAAGCCGATCATGAGGATTTAATCTGTGGCTTGTGCAGGAGCACAGAAAGATTTTTGTTCCTCTTCCTTAGTTGCCCTGCCCCTGGGATTAAGCAGTGATTTTATCCCCACATCTGCATCTGGGTCACCCACAGGAGACTGCTCCCAAGGTTGCCCTGGTGCAGTCATGTCTGCCCAAGTGAGGATGAGTCCCAGAGGTTGTATGGTTACCAGGGTTGTGGGAGCCCTGACAGCAACATGTGTATGGGGGAGTCAGTGGCTACGAAAGATCTGGTCCCATCAATGATGAGGTGTGGGGAAGCAGGCTGCCATGGGCATGAGAGATCCATCCCTAGAGTGGGAGCCTTTCCTAATGCCTGGTGGCAGGCACAGGAGGGCCAGCCACAGTGTGGGCCTTTTCTAGTGTTTGGTCACAGGCATGTGTGGGCCTGCATTGTCAGGTTCCTTTCCTAGTGCTCAGTGGCAGGCACGTGTGGGCCAGCCCTGGTGGGGGCCTTTCTTAGTGCCCAGTGGCAGGTGCATGAAAGCCAGCCCTGCTGGAGGATTTTCCCAGAACCTGGTCATAGGCACATGTGTGCCAGCCTCAGCAGGGTCCTTTCCTAGGACCTTGTGACAGATGCATGAAAGCCAGCCCTGGTGGGAGCCTTTCCTAGCACCTGGGGGGAGCAAGGCTGACTTTTGGGGAGAGAGAGGCTGCAACGGCAGCTCCACCCCCTGTGCATCACTCAGCAGTGGTACCTTGTTTCTATAGTAGCCTGGATTTCCTTCACAAGCATTCTCAGTTGCAGATTTCCTCCCTGCCATTCCCTCAGACTGTGTTCTCACAGCCAACAGCAGTCCTCTCCCTGGATTTGTTCTCCAATACCCATGTTCCAGGTCCCAGCGCCTGTGTGCACTGGCAGACACACATCCCTGTCTGAGGCGTGCAGGGCTGTGGCCTGGAATGTCTGTGTAGGTCTCACTCTGTCCTGGCTTCCACAGACCAGCCGTTTCACCCTTCCCTGACAGCCATAGATTCTCCTCTTCTGTCCCAACTGATTCTCCAATTGGTGAGGAGGCTTCCCCAGATGTGGAAACATCTCCCCTCCTCAGCTCCCCCCCAGGGGTGCAGGTCCTGTCCTGTTCCCCCTCCTCTTCTTTTTCCCTTCTTCCTTTAATCCTACCCAGCCACACAGGGATCCTTCCTGTCCTTTCCAGTCTCCAGTGTCCTCTTGTATATAGTGTGTTTTTGATTAGTAGGTCCAGCAAATTGAAAGCCAGTCAATTTTTCCCACTCTTCAAAAAATCATATTTGATTATTAATATATGTTCATGTAAAATATTACTTGTTAGTGCCCATTATTGTTAGCTGGTAATAAACAGAGAGACCAAAAAGTACCTTACCGGGCTTCCCTGGTGGCGCAGTGGTTGCGCGTCCGCCTGCCGATGCAGGGGAACCGGGTTCGCACCCCAGTCTGGGAGGATCCCACATGCCGCCGAGCAGCTGGGCCCGTGAGCCATGGCCGCTGAGCCTGCGCGTCCGGAGCCTGTGCTCCGCAACGGGAGAGGCCGCAGCAGAGGGAGGCCCGCATACCACAAAAAAAAAAAAAAAAAAAAAAAAAAAGTACCTTACCATTTTATTCATTTATTTTAAATATTTATTTATTTATTTATTTATTTTTATCATTTCCTCAGGCTCAAATACATTTTTTGGGGGATATAGCTGTTTTACAATGTTGTGTTAGTTTCTACTGCATAGTGAAGTGGAATTCCCTGTGCTATACAGCAGGTTCTCCTTAGTTATCTATTTTATACATATTAGTGTATATGTCAGTCCCAAGCTCCCAATTCATCCCATCCCCCCTTTCCCCGCTTGGTGTCCATATGTTTGTTCTCTATGTCTCTGTCTCTATTTATGCCTTTCAGACAGGATCATCTGTACAATTTTTCTGGATTCCACATATATGCGTTAATATATGATATTTCTTTTTCTCTTTCTGATTTACTTCACTCTGTATGGCAGTCTCTAGGTCCATCCACGTCTCTACAAATGACCCAATTTCATTCCTTTTTATAGCTGAGTAATATTCCATTTATATATGTACCACATCTTCTTTATCCATTCGTCTGTCAGTGGGCATTTAGGTTGCTTACATGACCTTGCTATTGTAAATAGTGCTGCAGTGGACATTGGAGTGCATGTGTCTTTTTGAGTTATAGTTTTCTCTGGGTACGTGCCCAGTAGTGGGATTGCTGGCCTATGGTCAACTAATCTATGACAAAGGAAGCAAGCATACACAATGGAGAAAAAGCAGTTTCTTCAATAACAGATGCTGGGAAAATTGGACAGCTACATGTAAAAGAATGAAAGTAGAACTCTCCCTAACACCATACCCCCAAAAAAACTTAAAATGGATTAAAGACCTAAATGTAAGGCCAGACACTATAAAACTCTTAGAGGAAACCACAGGAAGAACACTCTTTGACATAAATCACAGCAAGATCTTATTTGACCCACCTTCTAGAGTAATGGAAATAAAAACAAAAATAAACAAATGAGACCTAATGAAAAAAGTCTTCACAGCAAAGGAAACCATAAACAAGACAAAAAGACAACCTTCAGAATGGGAGAAAATATTTTCAAATGAAGCAACTGACAAAGGATTAATCTTCAAAATATATAAACAGCTCATGCAGCTCAATATCAAAAAAAAAACCAACCCACTCAAAAAATGGGCAGAAAACCTAAATAGATGTTTCTCCAAAGAAGACTTACAGATGGCCAACAAAACCATGAAAAGATGCTCAGCGTCACTAATTATTAGAGAAATGCAAATCAAAACAAAATGAAGTATCACCTCACACTGGTCAGAATGGCCATCATCAAAAAAATCTACAAACAATAAATGCTGAAGAGGGTGTGGAGAAAAGGGAACCCTCTTGCACAGTTTATGGGAATGTAAATTGATACAGCCACCATGGAGAACAGTATGGAGGTTACTTTAAAAACTACCCTATTATTTTAAATAGAGCACCCAATAAGCTGCTGCAACAAAGGGTCATAAAAATCCAGTCGCCCAAGCAAAATAGAAACCTATTTCTCTCTCATGTAAAGATAGAGAGTCTATGGAAGTCAGGTGGTTCTGCTCTATGAGGTCATCCAGAGACCCAGGGGCCTTCTACCTTATGTTCTGTTATTCCCTAAGGGTGTGGTTCTGAAAAATATATGTAACAGAATCTCCTGAAGGATTTGTCAAACTGATTGCTGAGTTCACCCCCAGAGTTTCTGATTTGGTAGGTCTGGGATAAGACCCAGAAATTTGAATTTATAACAAGTTCCCACATGTTAGAGAAAACAGATGCTGCTGTTTTAAGGACAACATTTTACAAACCACTGTCCTAGAGTGTTGGCCCATTCTGCCTGGTCCAAGCTACTCATCAGAATGTTTTATCCTTCACAGCCCATGGGAAGGGATAAAAAGAAAGAGGAATGCTTCTGCTCAGTTGTTTTCATGGAAAGACCTGGAACTTACATATATATATATGTAATAATATATAACATATGTATATATATGTTTTTGCACATATGTCTTATTCAAGAACTTGCACATATAACCACACTTAATTGCAGAGAAAGTGGTTAATGTAATCTCTAGCTAGGAAGATGTGTGCCTAACTAAAACTCAGAAGGCTCTATTACCAAAAGGAAAACATCAGTACTGGTGGTACCTTAGCATCCTCTGCCACAACACTATAGATAAGGATGTTATAAAAAAGACAAAGGAGAAAATCATCTACAGAAGGAAATAATAATAATAACAATATTAATAAAAAATAATAAAAGTAAAATTAATATAATAATAATTATTATTATAGTCAAGTTTTCAGTGCTTATTATATTCAAAGCTCTATGCTGAATACTTTACATGTGATATATCCCTTAATTTTTCCAAGTATTCTATGAGGTAGGCCATACAATACCCTTCATCTCCCCAATTTACAGGGGTGGACACTAATTTATTTTTGCAAGTTTATTACTTATTTGATTTTGAAATTTGACAATTTCAATATATACATAAAAAGAACTTCTCAATTTGTAAAGCACAGTATTTCAAATTGGTTCAGTTCTATTTCAGATCTTTAGAGTCCAGTCTACTTGTTTCTCATTTGCCAATTTATTATGTATAAATATTATTATTTAAAAGATTTACTGATAATTATTAATAAAAACATACATGTTGAGTATTTATTACATGCCAGGTACTCTTCTAAGTTTTTTAGTATGTTTTAACTCATTTGCCCCCTGAGACTATGCTATGAGGTATGCATTATAATTATCTTCATTTACCAATTTAAAAACTGGGGTATAAACCTCTAAAGGTCACAAAACCCATAGAAGCTGAGCTGGGATTTGAAACCCCATAGTCTGCACTGTTAATCACAATGAAACTATGCTGTCTCTCAAGATAAGTCATTAGTGTATTAAAGAGTAATAAAATAAATACAAAATATGACATAACTGGAAAGTGAAGAAAGGTTACAGTACTTTTCCCTAATAAAAAACACATGTAAAACATATTTTTCACATTGGTAAGAATGTCATGAAATGCATATTTTGAGAAACTTTACTAGGGAGTCATAATTGAGCTAAATGGAATTAAAATGGGTCTCCAAATAAGCAGACAGCACCCATCTGGTCTGTTTCCATTTCTAAAATGTCTGTGCTTTTATTGCACATTAGCATAAGCCCACTGAAATCATTTTCACTGTCATCACTGATGTTGTAATGGAAGAACACATGGAATGCAAAATTGTCTGATTCTCTGCTTCAATTTCTCTTTCTCCCATTCTCTCTTAAACTCACTCCAGTCAGGCTTTCACCTCACAACACTGAAACTGCTCTTGTCAAGGTTGCTCATTAATCCATTGGTCAAGCCCCCATGTTATTGAAACATTTGGCCTGGGTAATCACCCCTCGATTTTGAAGCAGTTTCTTCACTTGATTTTTGTTTTGCCAGCCTCAGTTTTCCTGCCTTACTGGCTGTTCCTTCTGAATGTGTTTTTTTGGTTCCTCTTCCTCTCCCACCCAATGCTGACCCTTTTTTATTAATTCAGTTCTCAGACATCTCTTCTTTCATTCCCATTTTTCTGGTCTATATATACTTACCCCATGATTATAAATATGAACTATAAGCTTCTAAATTTGTATCACTAACCCAGGGTTCTCCCAGGAGCTCCAAACTCATTTATCCAATTGTTCACTGGACAACCCACCTGAACCCAAAATTCCATCACAAACCTAACATTGACAAAAAGCAACCTGATAAAAGCTGTCTAAATATTCTTTTTATGCTGTCTCACCCATCTCAGTAAGTGAAAACCCTGTACTTCCATTTGCTTAATATGTGGTCTTCCAAAACAAATGTACCTAACCATATTCTACTGCAATTATTATAGAAAATCTCCTGCATAAAACACATAAGTATATAAATTATATCTAGATAGTTAGATAAATAATCATATTAAAACCAGTATGCAATCCCTCTCTACTCCAAAAACTGACAGTAAAAAATATATTTTTAAGTTCAATTAAAGTCTTCTATCTACCCTAACCTATTCCAAAATGAACTCAATGTACCAGTTAAACTCATGATCCCAAAATGACCAATACCTTATTGCCAAAATACAAGCCTAACACATATCCAGTTGTCATTTTACCTTTCAATCTACTCCCATGTGAACGCAAGTCACTTGAAAGGAGAGGCTTGTTTTTTTCATGTAAGGATTCCCAGAATTTAGTGTAGTGCCTCACAGGCACACAATAAATATTTGTGGAATAAATTTAAGATGATTAAAGCAAAAAGGAAATAGATTTGAAGGATAAGCAATGGTGAATATCATATGCTGCATAAATACATTAAGATTTTTATCTTAAAAATTGATATTCAGAAAACTTTTTTAATAATGTAAGAAAAATGATATACTTATTAATTTCTCTTTTTTTAATATTTTTACTTTTTGACAATGCCACGCAGCATGTGGGATCTTAGTTCTCTGACCAGGGATCAATCTCATGCCCCCTGCACTGGAAGCCCAGAGTCTTAACCACTGGACCACCAGGGAAGTCCCTATATATTAATTTCTAATATCTATCTATTATACCACTGCATAAAAAATGGGGTAATAATGGTGCTACGCAAAATCCAATGCTTCTAATAAAATGTATTCCAGTGGTAATTCAGAATGTGAGCTGTTGGGGACAACAAAGTACATGCTACAACTCAGAATCCTCTCGTATGAATTGTTATCTGTTAATATATACATAACTGCTTTCCAAGAGTTGATAGAAATTTCTTTGATCCTACAAAAAAATCCAGGGAAGAATACTTTGGACTTTGTTTTTGTGATTAAGGGTAATGGAATCTTTCTGAATTTTAAATTTATTTTCTGTGAAACAAGAGGGTAAAAACATTCACTTCATGTTATGTGTGTGAACATTCAATGAGACAATACTTGTAAAACGTCCAGCCCACTGCCAGGTGTGATATAAATGTCAAAATTTTACAGTGATTGCTAAAAATTTGCTATTTAATAACATGATGAATGAGAAGGATTGAAATGTTTGTGTTTTTCAATCCCTTACCCTCCTGTCTGAGCAGTTTATCTCAAGCAGGACAGGATTAAAGATTGAATGAGGAACAAATCGGAACCACAAACCACAGTTAGAGCTTCTTCACATTGATTTTTTTTAATTATAAAATATTTTTTCAAATATACATCTCCCAGCAATTTCCCCTTCATCACTGTTGACTCTGATTCACCTTAAGGTGCTTGCTTAGAGGGCCCAGGTGGCATGCGGAAGGGTGTTGCTAGGTGAGTGTACTTTGAAAAAGCCTCTGGGTATTCCTGATTATGTAACCTCACACAAAGCTCTTACCCTTACAAGGGGCTTTCGCTTACCATCTTCTTTAGAAACATTGCTTTGACAATTATTCTATTTATTTCTTCAAGTTTTGACAGATATTTTAATAATTCCTTGTTAGAATACAATATACTTAGAAAAGGGCAAAACTTAATTCTTATCCAAGAGCTTAATAAGAATTACTTAATACCTATCCAAGAATAAAACCAGGTGGTGATTTGATGAATAATTTCATTTAAATGACAAATGTAAACTTTTATTTTTTTTACTGAGTTAGCTCTATTTGCCTGAAAATGGAGTGCTTATTTTTTATTTTTGTTCATGTATGTTTTTTTCTGGTTTTTTTTCCTGCTGTTCAGCTATGGTTTACTTCTACAAAAAAAATAATAATGTCAAAAGACTAAGAACAAATTAAGCTTGAATGAAGGAGTGTTTTGTCTAAAGAGATGGGAAAAGCCATTTCCTATTTTCATGACCAAGATTTTTTACAAAATGTGGACAGTACTTGTAAAACTGTTATAGAGTATGGGAATTCCTCATCTTTTCAGGCCATGTGGTGTCAGTTGAACTCAAATTTAGCTCTTTAAATGTCAAAGGATTTACTTAAGTCTTTTGAGATAGGAATTTTCAAAAGAACACAGTCTTACTAAACTGAATATATACAAACACACTACACCTCATAACTGATGACTAAGGGATTGATGACTCAGACAATTAACATTGGGCTTATATTCAGGGAAACAAAAGTCACTAAAGTGCCAGTTATTTTATTATTTTTCTAATTCTCATCTCTCTCCTCACTGTCTGTGCCACACCTCGGCTCAGGAATATTTTTCTGACTTTTCTGACTGCCAGACTTGGAGCAAACAAAGTCTTCAATTTACATGAAGATTTTTCCTACCCTGAGCCAAGTTTCTTTCTTTACAGATCCATTGTGTTCAATGATTAGGGCTTCTAGCAGTCTGAGCTGCAGATAAGAGAAAGGGTATCCTCACCTCCACTTATCCATCACTGGCATATCTTGAATGCATAGGAGTATCTTCAATAAGAAAATGATGCTACTTTTTGGATGTTTTGCTTGATTTATGTGTACAGTACAATGTAGTTTCTTTGATGTCCAGGAACATGAAAACAACATATGTAAACAAGATATATCTAGCTAGCTACTAATTTATGTATATGAAATCAGGGTCATCAAATGGGAAAATCAAAGTGTAATTACCTTGTTTTTCCCTGATTGAAACACTACCAATTAAATGACTCTTCCATGTATTCCAAAAGGAGAGAAAATAAACACCTTTGCGTGTATTGTTAAATGTCAGCAGAAATCACATTTAAAAATTATTTAAAAAATTTTAAACTCTAAGGTTAATGGTCTCTTGTGTTAATAAAGGATTCTGTCCAAAGAAATGAGCTAAAATGAAATGTGCAGGAGAGTTAATAATCAACGTGAAACAATAAGGAGGCAACTTAATCTCAACTAAATGAAAAGCATATTTGCTCAGTACTTTCTCAGAGACTTCCCAAATTCTTCATTGCACAAGTTATTCCTGTTATGAGTACTTCAAATCAGAGTCTCAATAATAAACCATAGACAAACCAAATAAATAGAATCTGAAGCCAGTTATAATATTGCATCAACTCGATTCTTTTTTCTTACATTAAAATATATTTGTGTTAAACATTTCACTTTGCTAACTTCAGAAACTTCTCACAGAGTCTCATGACATTTTTTTGGCTGCGATGTCAAAAGTATAAACCAAACCCTGTATATCAATATCTAAGCTCTCAGAGAGGGGCAATTTGCTAAATGCACAGTGACACTTTGGGGAGTTTATACTGTATTTTTAAAGTCTCCTTAAAGCCACAAACCTTACATAAAAGACTGCATCAGATATTAAGGGTAAACTGAGTAGAACTCTAGCTTTTATCTTTCACCCCTTTCATCTCTCACTCCCCTTTGTCTGATCTACTGTGGTTATTTAGAAATTAATTACTTGCCCTATGTCTCAAAGTTTTTGGTGCTTGATAAATAAATGATACCACATTTCTTTATTTTGTTTCTACACATATTTACTATCTTTCCATATCTACTTATACATGCATTAGAGTAAGGTAATATCAGAACCCAAATTTAAACTTGCAATGTGTACCAAGACAACTCAGTATCGCAGATTGTATCCTTTACCTTTTTATATCCTACAGATGACCTTCAATTAGATAAGCTTCTCTCACTTTTCCATTGTGGAGAAAAATGAATATTATCGAGGAGGAGAATATCAAGCAGGGCAACTCCTACAAAAACAGTGAAATGAACATATTCTTCTCATAGCCTTAGAAAGGAGCCATCTGTTTCTTTCAAATGGCTCCTCACAGCCAACCTACCAGGTCTCACTGTTGGACCCAGTGCCCCAATGATCTGATACTCTGTCCCATGCCTTCCAAGAACTGTCCAAACATTCTTGTCTCTGATTCTTCAATAAATATTATTTGCCATTTTTCCTATTTTCCACTTAATTTAATTTAATTCAATTCAATTTCTTGTTTTCAAAGTAAATTTAACTTAATATGAATTTAGCAGCATCCACACAAAGTATAAGAACCTCCAATCTTGCAGAGATAACTTTTAAAATATGAATATATAGAACACTAAAATACATCAAGACAAAATTAAACACTGGCACTTTTATTTTTGGAAAATTTTTGAAAATTAAAAAAAAAGAGAATAATCCAATAGTCACCCATATTTTACCATCCAAAATTAGCAGGTTATATTTTGGGTGAATTTAGTAAACCCTTCTTTTTTTATATTGCTAATTTAAAAACTATATTATATATATATATATATATTGACCTATTTATTTATATGTTTGTTTCCATATTTATTTAAATTGTGAGCATAACACACAAAGCTAAAGTTTACCTGAACTCACTATAAAAAATTTATGGTAGTTATTTTTTTTATATGGATCAATCACAGGTCTTAGTCATAGTCATCAAAAATAAAAACAATATCATTAGAAAGAAGGAAAGAAATATTAAATGTTGGACTACTTAATGGCTATGAATTAATCCACATTCCTATTATTAACTGCCATGTCAGATATTTATATATATGCACACACAGGCACACACATATGTATTGTGTTTCCCCTCACTCCAACATTGACCCTGGCCAAAGGTCATTCAGACCTCATTTTTCAGATGAAGAAGCAGAGACACATATGCTTAATGACTCCACCAAGGGCTCAGCTAGTACAGATGATTTGAACTTTAATAGGCCTGATATATAAACCGGTGCTCCTGACTAAGCCATGCTATTCATTTTGTCACCAAATGTGAATTAAAATTTGACACTCTTCTTACCATGCCATCACCAGACATTTCTCAAATTCTATACCAGGTAATAATCATTATAAAAATAGCATTTTTGAGACATTTCTCATTTTAAGAGGAAGGGGAGATTTGATTTATTTTACCTAAAAAAATCAATTTGAGACAGTTGATATATTTTAACATTTGTATCCTAGTATAAAATTTGACTCATACACAAACTGAGATGGAATTTCCCTGATATGGTGAAGGTGAAAAGAGAGTTTTTTGCAAACCAAAATGATTGGTTTAGCCAGTTTCATTTTGATTAATACTAAAACCAATACTCACTGGTTTGAGTTACTTTCCTCATAGGGCATATCTAAGTTAAAACATTAATTTTGGCAAGGGATTAGTTCATAACATGGCCTAATTGCCATTTGGCATTTTAAAGCAATTTGAAATATTATTATTTTTTGTTTGTTTTTGGTTTCTTTTTCTGGAAGGATATAAATATCTACATGGTAACTATAGTTACCATTTGGGAGTGTTCTCTCCTCTTTACATTTTGAAATAGTTTGAAAAGCATGGATGTTATTTATAAGTTTGGTAGAACTCCCTTGTGTAACTGTCTAGGGTCCTGGACTTTTGTTTGCTGAGAGTTTTGTCTTGTTTTAATTACAGATTCAGTTTTATTTCTAGTGATTGGTCTAATTGTCTGTTTCTTCCTGACTCAGTCTTGGCAGGCTGTATGTTTCTAGAAATTTGTCCACTTCTTCTAGGTTGTCCAATATGTTGGCATATAACTGTTCATAACATTCTCTTGTTATTTCTGTGGTTTCATTGTTATTTCTCCTCTTTCTTTTTTATTTTGTTAATTTAGGATCATCTCTCTTTTCTTCTGGGTAAGCCTGCCTAAAGGTTTTTCAATTTTGTTTATCTTTCCAAAAAATCAACTCTCAGTTTTACTGATATTTTCTACTTTTAAAAAAATATCTCTATTTATTTATTTCCTCTCTGACCTTCATTATTTCCTTCCTTCTGCAGACTTTGGGCTTTGTTTATTCTTCTTTATCTAATTCTTTTAAGTGGTAGGTTAGGTTGTTTATTTGCGATTTTTCTTGTTTCTTGTGGAAGGCCCGTATCCTTATGATATTCCCTCTTAGAACTGCTTTTGCTGCATCCCATAGATTTTGGAAAGTTGTGTTTCTATTTTTCTTTTTCTCAAGGTATTTTCTGATTTCCTTTTTGATTTAATCAGTGACACATTGTGTTTTTGTGGGTTTTTTTTGTTATTGTTGCTGCTTAATCTCCACATTTGGTCTCTTCTCATTTTTCTTTCTGTAGTTGATTTGTAGTCTCATACCACTGTAGTCACAAAAAATGCAAAATATAATTTTTATTCTCTTAAATTTGTTAAGGTTTGTTTTGTGATCTATATGTGATCTATCCTGCAAAACATTCCATGTGCAATTGAAAAGAATGTGTATTCTGCTTTTTTTTTTTTTTTGATTTAATGTCTTATAGATATCAATTAAGTCAACTGGTCTACTGTGTCATTTAAAACCTCTCTTGCCTTATTTATTTACCTTCTGAATGATCTTTCCAGTGATGTCAGTGGGGTGCTAAAGTCACCTATTATTGTTGCATTATTGTCAATTTCTCCCTTTATGTCTGTTAGTTTTGCTTTATATATTTAAGTGCTCCTATATTGGGTGTGTATATGTTAATGAGTGTAATATCCTCTTCTTGTATTGATCACTTTATCATTATATAATGCCATTCTTCATTTTTGTTATAGACTTTGTTTTAAAGTCTATTTTGTCTGATATGAGTATTGCTACCCCTGCTTTCTTGTTGTTTCCATTTGCATGAAATATCTTTTTTCATCCCCACACTTTCAATTTGTGTGTGTGTTTTGCCCTGAAGTGAGTTTCTTGTATGCAGTGTATTGAAGGGTCTTTTTTAATACAATCAGCCACTATGTCTTTTGTTTGGGGCATTTAATCCATTGACATTTAAATTTTTGATAGGTATGTACTTATTGCTTTTTTATTACTTGTTTTCCAGTTGTTTTGTAGTTCTTCTTTGTTTATTTCTTCTTTTTGTTCTCTTATGATTTGATGATTTTCTTTTGTAGTATGCTTGAGTTCCTTTGTGGTTTTTGTGTATCCATTGTAGGTTTTTAATTTGTGGTTACCAAAGGGTTCATATATGTTGACCCATAATTATATCTACTTACTTTAAACTGATAATCATTTAAGTTCAAACATGTTTTAAAAGATACACAGTTTTTACTCCCCTCTACTAATTTTGTTTTTAATGTCATATTTTATGTCTTCATCATTATCCCTTTACGGTTTACTGTAGTTATATTTGCTTTTACATTTTTTTTGTTTTTTAATCTACATTTTGGCTTATATAAGTGATCTTTAATTCTTACTCTATATTTGCCTTTCCTATTGGTATTTCACCTTTTCTATAGATTTTTGCTTCTTTTCTGTTTAGAGAAGACCCTTTAACATTTCTTTTAGGATAAGTTTAGTATTGCTGATTTCTTTTACTTTTTGCTTATCTGAGAAAAATCTTTACCTCTCCTTCTATTCTAAATGATAATCTTGCCGGATAGAGTATCTTAGCTTGCAGGTATTTTCCTTTCAGGACTTTGAATATATCATGCCACTCCCTTCTGTCCTGCAAAGTTTCTGCAGAGAAATCAGCTTCTATCCTTATGGGAATTTCTTTGTATATGCCTTTTTTTTTCTTGCTGCCTTTAAAATTTTTTATTCATCTTTAACTTTTGCCATTTTGATTATGATATGTATGGGTGTGGGTCTGTTTGGGTTCATCTTGTTTGGGACCCTCTGTGCTTCCTATACCTGGGTATCTGTTTCCCTCTTCAGATTTGGGAAGTTTTCACCCATAATTTCTGCAAATGCATTTTGATACCCTCTTCTCTCTTCTTTTGGATGCCTATAATGTGGATGTGACATGTTTTTATATTATTCCTTAGATATCTTATGTCATTTTCAGTTTTTAATTTGCCTTTCTGACTCCTGATCTGATTGGGTGATTTTCATTACTCTATCTTCCAGAAAACTTATGCATTCTTCTGTGTCTTTAATTTGCTATTCATTGCTTCTAGAGTGCTTTTTATCTCAGAAATTGAATTATCTATTTTTTATCAGGCGTTCTTTATAGTTTCTAATTTCTTGTTAAAATGATCTGTGCTTAGGGCAATTCTCTGTCTTAATTCAGCTAACACTTTTATTACCAACTTCTTTCAATTGAGAGTAGTCCGTCTGCCTTTTCACTTCACCTACCTTTGTCTGCATCTATGAATTTAGGTGAAACAATTATCTGCTGTGGTCTTGAAGGTGTGTTTTTATGTGGGAACATCCCTGTGTAGACTGTGTATGTCCAGTGTCTTTGGTGTGAGGGCTAGATTTGATGTGGACACCAGCCATGTGTTTCCTCATTGTGTGTTGACCACCAGCACATGGCTGGTGTTGGAGCAGCTAGAGCATGCACAAAGTAGGAAGGGAGACTTCCTTTCTTCTCAGTGTCAGTTGTCCTGTCCAGGGTAGGGTCTGCTCTCAAGTTGCTGGAGCAGAAGCCCTGAGGGTTGGGCTAAAGTTGGCTCTGTTCTGCTAAGTGTCTGTTTTATTTCCTCCAACAGGATGGGAGTGCTGAAGTAAGTGAGGCTCATTTACTTACAGAGGTCCAATGAGTTGCCTGTGTAGGTGTCTGTGGCTTTGTTCAGATGCAGCCCAAGTTCTCATCTTTTCCCCTGTTGTTGTCATCCCAGATTTAGTGCAGGGTTGTGGCATATTGTAGGCAGGACTGGAGCACTTACTAGGCTGTGACTGAGAATCAGTGTTGTGGTTGTGGGAATTGAACCAGATACACTGCTTTCAGAAATCTGAGCTTTTTCTGTAGTGCTTTGTGAATAAGCACCAAAAATGGCTGCCTCTCCACCACCTAGGCCACACTCCAGGCACCAAGTCTGCCTCTGTGTCCCTACACTGAATCTTTTCCCAGGACTTGGCTGCCCTATGTCCAATGCCAAGTTGTGGCATGAAGTGAATGGGACCAGGGTGTTTCACTCAGTTCAGATTGTGGAGTGGCATGAGGCAGCAGCCACTAAGGCAGACCTGTCTCCACCTTGTTTGGTGGCAAGCCAGCATTCTCACACTCCTCATGAGTGGAGTCTAGGCTTCTCTAGCCTTTTTATCTGTCCAGTGGTTCTCTAGGCAACCCAGGTCTTGTCTGCTATACACAGGACTCCAGGACTCAGATGCCCAGTCCATGGCTCAACCCACTAACCCCTGAGGGTGAGTGCCTGCCCATGCAATTTTCGTTTTCCTCCTAGACCCCTCCCAGGGACACAGGTCTTGACCAGATGCTTTTCTTCCTGTCCCATCTGATTACATGAGACTCTTTCTTCCAGTCTTAGCTGTATAGGAATTCTTCTGCCAGTTTAAAGTTAGTTTCCCAAGAGAATCATTCCACATGTAGATTTTTTTTTTTAACAGCTTTATTGGAGTGCAATTGCTTTACATTGTTGTGTGAGTTTCTGCTGTATAACAAAGTGTTTGTAGGGGGAGGTGAGCTCTATGTCCTCTTACTTTGTAATCTTGATCACAATTATTTGAAATCCTTTTTGAAGAGTGTGTTATATAAACTGTACTGTATAAATTATAAATAAACAAATAGAGATACACACAGAGATACATATAATGTTTTACCTTTACTTATTTTCCTATTGAATGATAGGTCACACATCAAAGATCTGACAAACATCTTGATCTCAGAGAAAATAGTTTCTTCAAGAGTAGTAAATTATGATTTTCAGTGAAATAGCCTAAAGATTAAAATCAGTTTTTCAATATTTTAGAAATTGCAATATTTATTAAGCTATATAAGTTCAATGCTCTTTTACTAGTGAATTTTTTTGGAAATATTAACAATGTTTACTTGCAACCTTTTTTTTTTTTTTTGTAATGCCAATAGTGCACCCAATGCTAAAGCTAGCACATGTAAAGCATAGTTCTTGCCCTAGAACTTTTACTGTATAAATAGCTGAAAGAAAACTGCACTGCAATTACTCTGCATTTGCTTCTAATTGTTCTAATTACCTCACTTCTCTAGAAATATTCATTCCTCAGCTTTTTGTTCCCTTTTATTTAGAGAAAAAAAGAACATCACTTTATTCACCATAAATGTATGATTGTTGGGGAGGGGGAGATTTCTTCAGTACTGTATATTAAGCAATGCACTTCCCATAAAGATTACTTTTAAAGTCATCAAAGATGTGACATTTTTGGAATCAAACTATGAAAGAAGGATTGTCCATGTGGGATAACGGCATTACCGCTGTTTTCCATAAAGCACTTTCCATGATGAATTGATTAAATAGACCAGGAGCAGAGTTAAAAAGATTTCCATGGGTTTCCGCCAGATAGCATTTTTACCAGTTTCTCATGCAGTGCCAGGAAAACTGTAAATAAGTTACTGACCCTTCCTCAAAGCAGATACACCCAGAAAGTTCACTTTTTTTTTTAGTTTATAAGTTAACAATACCTGTTTCATCACTATTATTGTCATTAGCTTCAACTAATGATCTCCTGCTAAATTCCAGGCAAACAATGATGTTGAGTCTTTTACAAACATTGTTATCTTGAAGAGTGAAAGCAATCTTTAAAAGAAAATAATAGTGTCTTTATTTAACAGATAATAAAATTGAACTCCAACATATTAAATTATGTTTGCAACTTCTTAGAATTGTATCTATTTGCTTCCAAAAGCAGTATTAATTTTTCCTGCACTAAGTTGTTTCTATAATATAGCATTACCATGATAAACCACATATGATAAAATTCTGCTATTTTGAAATTACTAGACAACACTGAGATGATCAAGTACAACTCATAAGCTTCAAAATGCTCATAACTATGTGTTTCATACTATAATTAGTTAAACATCAGATTTTTCCACATACTCACATATTTTTTTATGTTTGATGCTCATTTTACTCTTCTATATTTCCTTACCTTTCACGCTGTCTTCCACTAATGGTCATATTTTTGAAAGCTATTTAACAACATGAAGCACAGGACTGTGGTCCTGGATAGAATGGAAACACATAAACAGAACCCCAAGATTGTTTTAGCTTTCCATCTTGGGGCATTTTACGGCTACTGGCTCAGGCAGAACTAAGAATCTCTCAGAGCTGAAAAGGCAGAGAAAAGAGTTTCAAGACACTGAAGGACTGGCATTTGTAAGGCAGGACACTGGAGAGGAAGAGCTAATCAGGGTGAAAGTGAGAGCAGAAGTACATGTGGATATTCACTGCAGATACTTAGCTGAGGCTGAGTTGAATATTTGGAAGGTGGGACTGCACAACCATAGCAGAGATAGCTGATAAGGAGCTGAGAGCTGAAAGGTGATGCCAATGGATGTACAGTGTAGGGGAATGTTGGAATAAAAATAAATAAATAAAACAAGAAAACCATATAATCACTTTAATAAATGATAAAAGCGCTCAGAAAACTAGTACTAAAGAAAATTTCTCAACATTATAAGAGGAATCAATGAAAAACCTACTGCTAATATTGCATTTAACTGTGACTAAATGCTCTTCTACTAATATTGGGAACAATACAGGTTATGTTCACTCTCACCACTTTTGTTAATAATCAATACTAAAAGTCCTAATGTGTGCAGTGAGATGACAAAAAAAGTAAAAAAAATTAAGTTTGATAAAGAAGTAAAGCTGTCATTATTTACATATAATATGATCATTTAAATAGAAAACCTTAAGGAATCTACAAAAATTACTATGTGGATTTAGCAAGACCACAGGATACAAAGTCAATATATGAAATCCACTAATGTTTCCACATACTAGTAACAAAGAATTGGAAAATAAATTTTAGGAAAAAAATCTTATATTAATATAAAAAACATCACATTCTAGAAAAAATATAGCAAAATATGTGCAAAACATCTATACTGAAAATTATAAAATATGACTGAATAAACTAAAAAAGTAAAACTATAATTATGGATCAGAAAACTCAGTATTTTTAAAATGTCCTTCCTCTCTAAATTGGTACATAGATTCAATACACCTACTCTCAATATTCCACTATCTTTACTTGAAGGAAAAACACACTGATTCTAAAATTTACGTAAAAAATCAAGAATATACAACAGCCAAATAATCTTTAAAAAGAAACACAAAGTTAGAGGACTCACACTATCTGAATTCAAGCTTTACTATAAAGGCAGAGTAATCAAGACACTGTGGGGTTGGCATTAGGATAGAACACTATGTCATAGGAACACAATAGAGGTTTAGAAATAGAACCACTGTTCAACAGATTTTTAACAAAGGTACCAAGTAAATTCAGCAGGTAAAGGGAAGTCTTTTTAACAAATGGTGGAGTAACAACTGAGTAAATATATAGAGAATAAATATAAGCCTACCTCTCAACATATGCAGAAAATAATTTGAGAGGTATTATACACATAAAAACCCAGACCATCTGGTTTTAGAAGAAAACATGGTAGAACATCTTCTTTACCTAGGAGAAGAGACTTCTTAAAGAGGACACGAAACTTACTAAACACAAAACTAATAAATTAGACTTCATACAAAACTAAAACATTCTGTTTTTCAAATGATATAGTTATCATTAATACCCAAAGTACAGACTGAGATAAAATATTTTCACTACTATGTTCTGATATAGTACATATCAAGAATACATATGAAACTCTTAAGAAAACAAATAAACTAATTTAAAGGTTAAGCAAAAGCACTGAATAAATATTTCAAAAAAATGTGTGAATGGCCAACAAGCACATGAGAAGATACTCAATATCATTAGTCATTAGGGAGATGCAAATTAAAACTACAATGAGAAACCACTAAAGTGGCTAAGATTTTTTAAAAGATTGATAATACCAAACTAGACTATGCAGTAACTATATAGAATTCCCGTACATTGCTGCAAGGAGTATAAAATGGTAAAATCACATTGGAAACGTCTTTGGCAAGTTCTTAAAAAATTAAATGTGTAACTATCCTATGACCCAGCAATTCCAATGTTAGGTATGTATGCAAGAGATATGTAAACATGTGGTCACAAAAAGACATATAAGAATACTTATAGTAATCTTACTTATACTAGCTGTAAAACTAGAAGCAGCCCAATGACTATTAAGAATTAAGAGAGAATGGATAAACAAATGTGTTATATATTCAACAATAAAAAACAATGGAATATACACATCCATTTAAAAAATTAATCAATGTATACAACAAGAAACTAACCATTGTAAAGCAGTTATACTCCAATAAAGACGTTTTTTAAAAAATTGTATACAACAGCATAGTCTGAAAAACATTATGTTGAGCAAACAAAACAGACACAAAACAGTGCATACTGTATGCTTTCATTTATATGAAATCTACAATAACACAAAAAGTATCTATTGTTTTAGAAATCAAACATGTGTTGCCTTTGGGTGATGGAGATTAACTAGAAAGATGCAGGTGAGAACGTTTTGGAGTCAATGAAATTTTATATCTTCATTGGGATATTCGTTATACTGATAGGTGTATTTTGTCAAAACTGACCAAATTGCATACATAATACCTGTACATTTCACTGTATACAAGTTTTACCTCAACAAAAAATGTGAGAGGAAAATTTGTAGAATAAGACTGCATAGCTAGTTCTTATCACTAAATGAGAAGAGTGTTGACAATTGGAACATGTGACAGTAAAAAATGCTAATACAATTTTCTCTCCTGGGGAGTCCAATGCTGGCAAAGAAAACACTGAAAGTATTGGTGAGTATTGCACTACACAGCAAGTAAAGCAATACATTTAATTCCATTTCTTATGTATGTCTCAAATTTTTGAGTCCATTCATTTTGTCATTCTTCTAAAATAAAATTAGACATTACAGTTTTTAACAGTTTAATTACATTTAATAACCTTCAAATATAAATCTTGGCAACAATGCAAGATTTTTCAAATATCTAGCTAGAGTAAACATTTATTCCAAAAAGTGAAGGGCCAAGAGGGCAAAGAAAATGGAGAATTTAAGTAGAAGTAATGATGTGAACTTAATTGAAGTGATGAGAATAATCTACCATGTGAAATGTTTTTTATAAACATAACTCATTTGATTACTACTTCAGTTAGCCAAAAATCCCTGCTTTTATATTTAGCATCAACTTACAATTAAAAAAAAATGTTTAATATCCAGAAAGGTATAAAGAGAGAGGACAACATTTTTTCCCCAGGAGAAAACAGATTGATAACTTCATCTGTAAGCAAAACTTTCAAATAGGAATGAAAATGAATTACTATTCAACAAACAGTTACTGAGGATCTACCATGTTTTGAGAACTGTTCAATGTGTAGAAATACAAAGGTAATAGTAATAAATTCACAACCTAGGTCACAGCCTGACATTGAGATATATATTATAAATAATGTAAATACTTTAATAGGCATGTGTTCAAACTATTGTGGAATGGATTTTTTTAATTCAAATATTCTTTTAGGAAAGCATTAAAAAGGAAACAATTTTTTATTGAAGTACAGTTGTATTATAATAGTAGATTAGTTTCAGGTATATAACATAGTGATTCAATATTTGTATACATTATACTTCATTTACAAGTTATTATAAAATATTGAATATATTTCCTGTGCTATACAATATATACTTGTAGCTTACATATTTCAAACATAGTAGTTGGTACCTTTTAATACCCTACTCCTATCATGCTCCTTTGCATATCCCTCTCCTCACTGGTAACAACTAGTTTGTCCTCTTTTTCTGTTAGTTTGTTTCTGTTTAGTTATATTAATTCATTTGTTGCATTATTTTATATTCCACATATAAGTGATAACAAATGGTATTTCTTTTTCTCTGTCTCACTTGTTTTACTAAGCACAATACCATCCAGGTACATTCATGTTTTAGCAAATGGCAAACTTTCATTTTTTATGGCTGAGTAATATTCCATTACGTATATAAACCACACTTCTTTATCTTTATATTCATCTGTTGAAGAACAGTTAAATTGCTTGACTATTGTAAATAATGGTGCTCTGAACATTGTGGTGCATATATCTTTTCAAATTAGTGCTTTCATTTTCTTCAGATATGTGCCCAGGAGTGGAATTGCCAGATCATATGGTAGTTGTATTGTTACACTTTGAGGAACCTCCATACTGCTTTCCACAGTGACTGCACCAATTTATATTCCCACCAGCAGTGTACAAGTGTTCCCTTTTCTCCACATCCTCACCGACATTTATTATTTGTGTTTTTTTTGATAATAGCCATTCTGACATGTATGAGGTGGTATATCACTGTAGCTTTGAGTTGCATTTCTCTGATGATTAGCAATGTTGAGCATCTTTTCATGTGCCAGTTGGTCATCTGTATGTCTTCTTTCAAAAATATCTATTCAGATTCTCTGCCCATTTTTTAATTTGGTTGCTTGTTTTTTGAAATTGTTTTGTAAGTAATGTTTATATATTTTGGATATTAATCGCTTATTGGCCATATCATCTGCAAATATTTTCTCTCAGTAGGTTGTCTTTTTGTTTTGTTGATTATTTATTTTGCTGTGTAAAAGCTTTTAATTTTAATTAGGTCCCACTTGTTTATTTTTGTTTTTGTTTCCTTTGCCTTAGAAGACAGATCCAAAGAAAAAAAAAATGTTGCTACAATTTATGTTAGTGTTCTGCTTATGGTCTTTTCTAGGAGTTTTATGGCTGCCATTCTTACATTTAGATCTTTCATCCATTTTGAGTTTATTTTTGTGTATGGTGTGAGAAAAATTTTATAATTTCATTCTTTTATGTGTAGCTGTCCAGTTTACCTTGCACTAATTCTTGAAGAGATTTTCTTTCACCATTGTGTATTCTTGCCTCCTTTGTCATAGATTAATTGAACATAAGTGCATGGGTTTATTTCTCTCTATTCTGTTCCATTGACCTGTGTCTTTTTTTTGTGCCCATATAATGCTGTTTTTATTACTGTAGCTTTGTAGTATAGTCTGAAGTCTGGGAGTGTTTTACCTCCAGGTTTGTTCTTTTTTCTCAAGATTGCTTTGGCTATTCAGGGTATTTTGTGATTCCATACAAATTTTAGGATTATTTGCTCTAGTTCTGTGAAAAATGTCACTGGTATTTTAATAGGGATTTCATTAAATCTGTAGATTGCTTTGGTTGTATCAAAATTTAACAATATTAATTCTTCCAATCTATGAGCACAGTATATCTTTCCATTAATTTGTATAAAATTCAATTTCCTTTGTCAATATCTTATAGTTTTCAGAGTATAGAGCTTTCACCTACTTTTCTAAGTTTATTTCTAGGTATTTTATTCTTTTTGATTCAGTTTTAAATGAAATTGTTTTCTTGATTTCTCCTTAGAGTAGTTCATTAGTAGTATATAGAAAAGCAACAGATTTTTGTATATTAATCTTGTATCCTGCAACTTTACTCAATTCATTTATTAATTCTAACAGTATTTTGGTGGAGACTTTAGGGTTTTCTATTTATAGTATCATGCCACCTGCAAATAGTGATAATTTTACTTCTTTTCATCCATTTTGGATGCATTTTATTTATTTCTCTTGTCTGATTGTTGTGGCTAGGACTTCCAATATTTTGTTAAATAGAAGTGGCAAGAGCGGGTATCCATGATGTGTTGTCTTGTTCTTTATTTTAGAGGAAAGATTTCAGCTTTTCACTATTGAGTATAATGTTGGCTATGGGTTTGTCATAAAAGGCCTGTATTATGTTAAGTATGTTCCATCTAGAACAATTTTGATGTGTGTTTTCATGATGAATTGACTTTGAATTTTGTCAAATGCTTTCTCTGCAGCTGTTGAGATGATAATGTGATTTTTATCCTTCCTTTTGTTAATGTGATGCATCACATTGACTGATGTGCATATGTTGAAACACCTTGGCATCCCTAGAATAAATCCCACTTGATCATGGTGTATGATCCTTTTATATATTGTTGACTTAGTTTTGCTAATATATTGTTGAGGATATTTGCATCTATATTCATCAGATATATTGGCCTGTATTTTTCTTTTTAGTAGTGTATTTGCCTTGTTTTTGTATCAGTAATTGTAGTGTCATAGAATGAACTTGGGAGTGTTCCCTCCTCTTCAATTTTTTGGAATGGTTTGAGAAGGATAGGCATAAATTCTTCTTTATATGTTTGATAGAGTTCCCTTGTGAGACTTACTGGCCCTGGACTTTGGTTTTCTGGGATTTTTAAATTTACAAATTCAATTTCACTATTAGTGATTGATCTGTTCAGACTTCCATTGCTTTCTGATTAAGTCTTGGAAGATTGTATGCTCCTAGGAATGTATCTATTTCTTCTAGCTTGTCCAATTTGTTGGTATATAAGTGTTTGTAGAATCATCTTATGATATTTAAAAATTTTGTGATATCAATTTCTCCTCTTTCATTTCTTATTTTATTTATTTGGGTTCTCTCTCTCGCTGTCTCTCTCTGTCTCTATCTCTCTCTCTTTCTTTTTTCTTTTTTGCTAATGAGACTGGCTAAAGACTTATCAATTTTGTTTATCTTTAAAAAAAAAACTCAGCTCCTGGTTTTATTCAACTTTTCTATTTGTCTCTGTTTTATTTATTTCCTCTCTGATCTTTATTATTTCCTTCCTTATGTTGACTTTTGGCTTTTTTTGTCCTTCTTTCTCTGATTCCTTTAGATGTAATGTTAGGTTATGTATATGATATTTTTCTTGTCTCTTGAGGAAAGCCATGTATCGCTATGAACTTCCCTCTTAGAACTGCTTTTGCTGCATACCATGGATTTTGGAAAGTTGCTTTTTTATTTTCCTTTGTCTTTCCTTTTATTTTCCTTTTGGTTTTCCTGTTTGATTTCAATTATTGACCGCTGGTTTTATAGTAGCATGCTGTTTACTCTCCACATGCTTGCTCTTTTCCCATTTTTCTTTCTATAGTTGACTTCTAGTTTCATATCATTGTGATCAGACAAAAAATGCTTGATATAATTTCTATCCTCTTAAATTTGTTGAGACTTTTTCTGTGGCCTAGTATGTGATATATCCTGAAGAATGTTTCATGTGTCCTTGAAAAGAATGAGTATTTTCCTGTTTTGAAATGGAATGTCCTATAGGTTTTTATTAAGTCTAATCAGTCTAATGTGTCATTTAAGACCACTGTTTCCTTAATGATTTTCTGTCTAGATGATCTGTCCATTGATGTAAGTGGGATATTAAAGTTTTCTACTACAATTGTATTATTATTTAGGTCTCCTATATTAGGTGCATATATATTAATGAATGCTATGTTCTCTTCTTGTTTTGATCTCATTATATACAGATCTTCTTTGTCATTTGTTATAGACTGTTTTAAAGTCTTTGTCTGATATGAGTATTATTACTCTAGCTTTCTTGTCATTTCCATTTGCATGAAATATCTTTTTCCATCCCCTCACTTTTAGTATGTGTGTGTATTTAGCTCTGAAGTTAGTCTCTTGTTAACAACATTTAGATGGGTTTGTTTTTTTAATCCACTTAGCCTCCCTATGTCTCTTGATTGAAGCATTTATTCCATTGAAATTTTGAGTAATTATTGATAGGTCTGTATGGTTTTTTTTATGACTTGTTTTCCAGTTGTTTTTGTAGTTCTTCTATATTATTTTCTTCCTTTGTCTCTTCCCTTGTGGTTTGATGATCTTCCTTAGTGTTTTGTTTGGTTCCTTTCTCTCTAGCCTTTGTGTTTCTTTTGGAGGGTGTTTATTTGTGGTTACCACAAGGTTCATATATGTTGACCTATAACTATATATACTTGTTTTAAACTGACAATCTTTTAAGTTCAAACATTTTCTACATTTTCATCCCCTCCCTCACATTACATGTTTTTGATGTCATATTTACATCTTCATGTTTATCCCTTAACTGCTTATTGTAGTCACAGTTGATTTTATAATTTCTGTCTTTTAATCTTTGTACTAGCTCATTAAGTGATTGATCCACAGCCTTTACTATATATTTACCTTTACTAGTGGGATTTTTTTTCCTGTAAATTCTTACTTATTATAGTCTTGTCTTTTACACTTAGAGGAGACCCTTTAACACTTCTTTTAGAGTCAGTTTAGTATGATAACATCTTTAAGTTTTTGCTTGTCTGACAAATTCTTTATCTTTCCTTCTATCCTAAATGATTATCTTGCTGGATAGAAGAAAATCACTCTTACAGGTTTTTTTCTCTCTCTTTTAGCACTTTAAATATATCATACCACTCTTTCTGGCCTGCAAAGTTTCTTCAAAAATTCAGCTGATAGCCGTATGTGAGTGCTCTTGTATGTGACTCTTTGTTTAACTCTTGCTGTCTTTAGATTTCAATCTTTATTTTTAATTTCTGCCTTGGTATGGGTCTCTTTGGGTTCATCTTGTTTGGGACTCTGTGCTTCCTGTACCTGGATATATGTTTCCTTATTCAGGTTCAACAAGCTTTCAGCCACAATTTTATCAAATATGTTTTCAAAACTTTCTTGCTCTCTTCTCTTTTGGGGCCCTGTCTAATATGGATGTTAGTATGCTTGTTGCTGTGCCAAAAGTCCCTTACATTGCCCTCATGTTTTTGTATTGTTTTACTTTTTGTTCTGATTGGGTGATTCCCATTATTCTATCTTCCAGATCACTAATACATTCTTCTGTATCACCTAATCAGCTTTTATATCCCTCTAGTGTGTTTTTCATTTCAGTTATTGTATTCTCCAGATCTAAGTAGTTATTTTTATGTTTTCTAGTTCCTTGTTAAAATTCTCACTGTGTTCATCTATTATTTTTCCTAGTTAAGTTAGCTTTTTTTTTTCTTTTTTGTGGTATGTGGGTCTCTCACTGTTGTGGCCTCTCTCGTTGTGGAGCACAGGCTCCGGACGCACAGGCTCAGCTGCCATGGCTCACGGGCCTAGCCACTCCATGGCATGTGAGATCTTCCTGGACCGGGGCACGAACCCATGTCCCCTGCATTGGCAGGCGGACTCTCAACCACTGTGCCACCAGGGAAGCCCTAGTTAGCATTCTTCTTATTAATATTTTGAACTCTACCTGGTACATTATTTATCTCTTTGCATTAGTTTTTATGGTTTTTTCCTTGTTCTTTCATTTGAAACAAATGTCTCTGCTTTTTCATTTTGTTTAGCTTTCTCTGTCTTTATGAAATTAGGTGAAACAGTTACCTATCACAGTCTTTAAGTGGTGTCCATGTGTGGGAGCTTCCCTATACAATCTATGTGTGCTCAGCAGCTTTGCTGGGAGAGCTGGATCTGAAGTGAGCACCAGTCGTGTCTTCCCCCAGAGTCTGCTGGAGCCTATCGCCTTCTTGAAGAGTGGGGCTGGAGATGGAGGGGACAAAGCCAGAGTCAGGTATGAACCAGGGCTTCTCCTATGCTCAGTGACGCTCACCACCCTCTTGGGGAAAAGGTCAGACCCTAAAGTGCTGGCACAGAAGACCTGAGATTTGCATCTGAGCTGGTTCCTTTCCCTCTAATTGTGCACTCTCCCTTTCACAGCAATGGCACCTTCAGCCCAGAAGGGAGAAGCACTGAAGCAAAAGATGCTGAAGCCAGCACTGGGTGCAGTCTTGGGCATGTGCTGAGACAGTCAGAACCAGATCAGGTTTTGGTTCTGACTGTCTCCAGTTGTCCTTTCCTTTTAGGGACTCTGAGAAATGTGCTTGCACTATTTTCTGAAAAATATATAAATTAGCAAGCCAAAAACAAATAAAAATTCTCCCTGAGTACAGAATTTAGACTAAAGACTATTTATTCATCCATTATTTTGTTGTAGCTCCAAAATATTCTCTTGGGAATAGAGTGGTCTAAGCTTTGATTTGTCAGTTAAACAAGTCTCTACAATCCCCAAATAAGGTAAGCCTTGCAACAGAGTAAATCAAAGATAAGTATCCAAGGCCTGCTTCTGGAGGATTCTCTAAGAGTCTCCTGACCCTTCAGATTCATATGACCTGCTGTTGTGACAGCATGACCTGTCACCAAAAGAGAGATTAGAGGCCCTTCAGACACAACACTCTAATCTAGAAGGCTGAATGTGAATACTTTCAAAACTCTGTCATCTTGAATTAAATAGTAGTTCTTTACTGTTTTCTAGAAAGGTCATGGTCTAGAAATACTCAATTTCTCCCTCTCCCTCAGCCTACAAATCAAATGACTCACCAGATCCTTTAACTTTTGCATTATAAACATATTTTAAATAAATTTACTCTTCTCAGACACCTCTATCATTATCCCTGTTCAGGCTCAGATCACTATGCTGGCTGTTGAAATAACAGATCTCATATCCAATTTAAACATTTTCTAAATCACTGTCCATATAATCACCAGGTAAATGTCAAAGTCTTACTGTATTACAACACGCTTGCAACCTAGCAAAGTCTCCACATTCCGGCAAAACAATGTCCATGACCTCATCATAGTGTAAACACAGAGACCAAATTCACCCCTGGGGCTGAGCCAAACCTCTGGGGTCAGAGAGACTTTCATTTCAATCCCTATTCTGCCACTCACTTGGGGAAGATAGTATTCTCTCACAAGTCGCAGGTAACATAGTCATTCTCTACCTCATTAGGATTGATATGAAGTTTTAATCACTCTAGTTATAGCACTTTTTTTCATAGCCAGGAACAAAGTAAGTGTTCAAGAAATGTTAGCTCTTATTATTAGCATTATCATTAACATTGGTTTGATAAAAAAAAAATCTATTTTTTTTTCCTATAATTATTTTTATGTTTTTTTTTTCCTCTCTACTCAGGGGACTTGCAAATTATTTCTTCTTGTCAGCCTGCAACATGCCTCCCTATGATCAGAGCTCTGTGTCTATTTCTCTAAGGCAAGTAGGTATAATATATGGTGAGCAGGAAAGCAGGATTATCTGGCCAGTCTCTTGACATAAGTCAAAGGTCTTAGGAAAATTTGTGTGGTGTTGAACAGAGCTTTAAGAAACATGCAAGAAGTGTTTCCTATAGTCTAAATAGAAATCCCATCTGGGCTAGCAAAGAAGAGGCCAGAAGATAAAGTTTTGTAGGACCCTGGAGCAGCAAGGACCTGGTTCTGCTTTATGTCTGCCTTCTGGAAAACTGGCAAGACCCAAGTGGGGAACAACTTCCCTAAACACTGAGGGAGACCTGCCCCAGAGTCTGCACAGCTCTCAGCTCACAGTTATGAGCAACAGTTATTGATGGAAATATATCTGAAGTGAGTTATTTGGTAATAAATAAACTCGACATATAATTGGGCCATGGTTCTAGGATAGTCCATTTCCTAGGGATCCTTTCTCTTAATTCTTGAATTAGACATTTCACTCTTAATATCCATGTGTTTCTACCTAGCTCACAGCCTTCATAGATATTAGAGCAGTGAGGTAAAAATTGCCACCCAAGAACAGGTGTTCCCATACTCTTAAATCACATTTATTTGGGACAAGATGAGTTATCAAAAAAAAGATTGCTATTTTAATGACACTCATCACAGTCATGACTGGCTCAGGGTTTTCAAATCCCTTCCCTCAACTGCACCAAATTTAGAAAGCCTGTATTTTTTTTAAAAGCATTCTAAAAGATTCAACAGTTTTCTCCATGTAATCAGAGACACTAATTATTGAGCCTATTTCAGATAAAGTAGTAGTTAATGCCGATTTATCAAGATGGGAAAAGAATCTGATTTTATTTCTACTGAAAATGCCCAACGGCAGGTGGCTTAAGGCAAGTATATTTAGTTTAATGAGACCCTAGGGAATAAAAAGTCTAAGTTTGAGCACCTTCATTATGTATCAGCAAATACAGTGGCCTGCGGGGTGCAAGAATTCATTATAACTTAATAAGAATACACATAAATGTTTCTTAAAGTTGGAATATGAAAGATATGTTATTTACCTCATTTGCATTTTATGCTTCTTGTATTTTTTTTTTTTAAACATCTTTATTGGAGTATAATTGCTCTACAATGGTGTGTTATTTTCTGCTTTACAACAAAGTGAATCAGTTATACATATACA
>NC_041225.1:901706-937692 GCF_002837175.3 Physeter macrocephalus | reverse complement strand
AAAATGTCATTCTTTTTTATGGCTGAGTAGTATTCCATTGTATATATGTGCCACATCTTCTTTATCCATTCATCTGTTAATGGACACTTAGGTTGCCTCCATGTCCTGGCTATTGTAAATAGAGCTGAAATGAACATCCTGATACATGACTCTTTTGGAATTATGGTTTTCTCAGGGTATATGCCCAGGAGTGGGATCGCTGGGTCATATGGTAGCTATATTTGTAGTTTTTTAAGGAACCTCCATATTGTTCTCCATAGTGGCTGTATCAATTTACATTCCCACCAGCAGTGCAAGAGTGTTCCCTTTTCTCCACAGCCTCTCCAGCATTTATTGTTTCTAGATTTTTTGATGATGGCCATTCGGACCGGTGTGAGATGATATCTCATGGTAGTTTTTTTTTTTTTTTTTTTTGCGGTACACGGGCCGCTCACTGTTGTGGCCTCTCCCATTGCGGAGCACAGGCTCTGGATGCACAGGCTCAGCAGTCATGGCTCACGGGCCAGGCTGCTCTGCGGCATGTGGGATCTTCCCGGATCGGGGCACGAACCCATGTCCCCTGCATCGGCAGGCAGACTCTCAACCACTGCACCACCAGGGAAGCCCCCTCATGGTAGTTTTGATTTGCATTTCTCTAATGATTAATGATGTTGAGCATTCTTTCATGTGTTTCTAGGCAATCTGTATATCTTCTTTGGAGAAATGGCTATTTAAGTCTTCTGCCCATTTTTGGATTGGGTTGTTTTTTTTTTGTTATTGATCTGCATGAGTTACTTATAAATTTTGGAGATTAATCCTTTGTCAGTTGCTTCATTTGCAACTATTTTCTCCCATTCTGAGGGTTGTCTTTTGGTCTTGTTTATGGTATCCTTTGCTGTGCAAAAGCTTTTAAGTTTCATTAGGTCCCATTTGTTTATTTTTGTTTTTATTTCCATTTCTCTAGGAGGTGGGTCAAAAAGGATCTTGCTGTGATTTATGTCATAGAGTGTTCTGCCTATGTTTTCCTCTAAGAGTTTGATACTGTCTGGCCTTATAGGTAGGTCTTTAACCCATTTTGAGTTTATTTTTTTGTATGGTTTTAGGGACTGTTCTAATTTCATACTTTTACATGTACCTGTCCAGTTTTCCCAGCACCACTTATTGAAGAGGCTGTCTTTTCTCCACTGTATATCCTTCCCTCCTTTATCAAAGATAAGGTGACCATATGTGTGTGGGTTTATCTCTGGGCTTTCTATCCTGTTCCATTGATCTATATTTCTGTTTTTGTGCCAGTACCATACTGTCTTGATTACTGTATATTTGTAGTATAGTCTGAAGTCAGGAAGCCTGATTCCTCCAGCTCCATTTTTCGTTCCCAAGATTGCTTTGGCTATTCGGGATCTTTTGTGTTTCCATAGAAATTGTGAAATTTTTTGTTCTAGTTCTGTAAAAACTGCCAGTAGTTGTTTGATAGGGATTGCATTGAATCCGTAGATTGCTTTGGGTACTAGAGTCATTTTCACAATATTGACCCTTCCAATCCAAGAACATGGTATATCTCTCCATCTATTTGTATCATTTTTAATTTTTTTCATCAGTGTCATAATTTTCTGTATACAGCTTTTTTTTCTCCTTAGGTAGGTTTATTCCTAGATAATTTATTCTTTTTGTTGCAATGATAAATGGGAGTGATTTCTTAAATTCACTCTCAGATTTATTATCATTAGTGTAAAAGAATGCCAGAGATTTCTGTGCATTAATTTTGTATCCTGCTACTTTTCCAAATTCATTTATTAGCTCTAGTAGTTTTCTGGTAGCATCCTTAGGATTCTCTATGTATAGTATGTCATCTGCAAACAGTGACAGCTTTACTTCTTCTTTTCCAATTTGGATCCTTTTATTTCTTTTTCTTCTCTGATTGTTGTGTCCAGAGGTTCCAAAACTATGTCGAATAAGAGTGGTGAGGGTGGGCAACCTTGTCTTGTTCCTGATCTTAGTGGAAATGGTTTCAGTTTTTCACCATTTGACCTGTAGTTTTCTTTCTTTATGACATCTTTGTCTGGTTTTAGTATCAGGGTTATGGTGGCCTCATAGAATGAGTTTGGGAGTGTTCCTCCCTCTGCTATCTTTTGGAAGAGTTTGAGAATTATAGGTGTTAGCTCTTCTCTAAATGTTTGATTGAATTCGCCTGGGAAGCCATCTGGTCTTGGGCTTTGGTTTGTTGGAAGATTTTTAATCACAGTTTCAATTTTAGTGCTTGTGATTAGTCTTTTCATATTTTCTATTTCTTCCTGGTTCAGTCTCGGCAGGTTGTGCATTTCTAAGAATTAGTCCATTTCTTCCAGGTTGTCCATTTTATTGGCATACAGTTGCTTGTAGTAATCTCTAATAATGTTTTATATTTCTGCAGTGTCAGTTTTTACATCTCCTTTTTCATTTCTCATTCTACTGATTTGTCTCTTCTCCCTTTTTTCCTTGATGAGTCTGGCTAATGGTTTATCAATTTTGTTTATCTTCTCAAAGAACAAGGTTTAAGTTTTATTGAGCTTTATCATCGTTTCCTTCCTTTTGTTTTCATGTATTTCTGACCTGATCTGTATGATTTCTTTCCTTCTGCTAACTTTGGGGTGTTTTTGTTCTTCTTTCTCTAATTGCTTTAGGTGCAAGGTTAGGTTGTTTATTTGAGATGTTTCCTGGTTCTTAAGGTAGGATTGTATTGCTATAAACTTCCCTCTTAGAACTGCTTTTGCTGCATCCCATAGGTTTTGGGTCGTCGTGTCTCCATTGTCATTTGGATTTCTTCATTGATCACTTCGTTATTAAGTAGTGTATTGTTTAGCCTCCATGAGTTTGTATGTTTCACAGATCTTTTTCTGTAATTGATATTTAGTCTCATAGCATTTTCGGAAAAGGTATTTGATACAATTTCAATTTTCTTAAATTTACCAAGGCTAGATTTGCGACCCAAGATATGATCTATCCTGGAGCATGTTCCATGAGCACCTGAGAAAAATGTGTATTCTGTTGTTTTTGGATGGAATGTCCTATTAATATCAATTTAGTCCATCTTGTTTAATGTATCATTTAAAACTTGTGTTTCCTTATTTATTTTCATTTTGGATGATCTGTCCTTTGGTGAAATTGGGGTGTTAAAGTCCCCTATTATGATTGTGTTACTGTCGATATCCCCTTTTACGGCTTTTAGTATTTGCCTTATGTATTGAGGTGCTCCTATTTTGGGTGCATAAATATTTACAATTGTTATATCTTCTTCATGGATTGATCCCTTGATCATTATGTAGTGTCCTTCTTTGTCTCTTGTAATAGTCTTTATTTTAAAGTGCATATTGTCTGATATGAGAATTTCTACTCCAGCTTTCTTCTGATTACCATTTGCATGGAATATCTTTTTCCATCCCCTCACTTTCAGTTTGTATGTGTCCCTAGGTCAGAAGTGGGTCTCTTGTAGACAACATATATACGGGTCTTGTTTTTGTATACATTTAAGGTAATTATCGATATGTATGGTCCTATTACCATTTACTGAATTGTTTCGGGTTGTTCTTGTAGGTCTTTTCCTTCTCTTGTGTTTCTTGCCTAGAGAAGTTCCTTTAGCATTTGTTGTAAAGCTGGTTAGGTGGTGCTGAACTCTCTCAGCTTTTGCTTGTCTGTAAAGGTTTTAATTTCTCCATTGTATCTGAATGTGATCCTGCTGGGTAGAGTAATCTTGGTTGTAGGGGTTTCTCCTTCATCACTTTAAATATGTCCTGCTAGTCCCTTCTGGCTTGGAGAGTTTCTACTGAAAGATCAGATGTTAACCTTATGGGGATTCCTTTGTGTGTTATTTGTTGTTTTTCCCTTGCTGCTTTTAATATGTTTTTTTTGTATTTAATTTTTGACAGTTTGATTATTATATGTCTTGGCGTGTTTCTCCTTGGGTTTATCCTGTATGGGACTCTCTGTGCTTCCTGGACTTGATTGACTATTTTCTTTCCTATATTAGGGAAGTTTTCAACTATAATCTCTTCAAATATTTTCTCAATCCCTTTCTTTTTCTCTTCTCCTTTTGGGACCCCTATAATTCGAATGTTGGTGCGTTTAATGTTGTCCCAGAGGTCTCTGAGACTGTCCTCAGTTCTTTTCATTCTTTTTTCTTTATTCTGCTCTGCAGTAGTTATTTCCACTATTTTATCTTCCAGGTCACTTATCCGTCCTTCTGCCTCAGTTATTCTGCTATTGATCCCATCTAGAGTATTTTTCATTTCATTTATTGTGTTGCTCATCATTGCTTGCTTCCTCTTTATTTCTTCTAGGTCCTTGTTAAATGTTTCTTGCATTTTGTCTATTCTATTTCCAAGATTTTAGATCATCTTTACTATCATTATGAATTATTTTTCAGGGAGACTGTCTATTTCTTCTTCATTTGTTAGGTCTGGTTGGTTTTTATCCTGCTCCATCATCTGCTGCTGTGTTTTTCTGTCTTTTCATTTTGCTTACAGTGTTTGGGGTCTCCTTTTTGCAGGCTGCAGGTTCATAGTTCACGTTGTTTTTGGTCTCTATCCCCAGTGGCTAAGGTTGGTTCAGTGGGTTGAGTACGTTTCCTGGTTGAAGGGACTAGTGCCTGTGTTCTGATGGATGAGGCTGGATCTTGTCTTTCTTGTGGGCAGGTCCACGTCTGGTGGTGTGTTTTGGGGTGTCTGTAGCCTTATTATGATTTTAGGCAACCTCTCTGCTAATAGATGAGGCTGTAGTCCTGTCTTGCTAGTTATTGGGCATATGGTGTCCAGCACTGTAGCTTGCTGGTCGTTGAGTGAAGCTGGGTCTTGTTGTTGAGATGGAGATCTCTGGGAGATTTTCGCCGTTCTCTATTACGTGGATCTGGGAGGTCTCTTGTGGACCAGTGTCCTGAAGTTGGTTCTCCCACCTCAGAGACACAGCCCTGATGCCTGGCTGGAGCACAAAGAGCCTTTAATCCACATGGCTCAGAAAAAAAGGGAGAAAAAATAGAAAGGAAAGAAAGGAAGGAAGGAAGGAAGAAAGAAAGAAAGGAATGAAGGAAGGAAGGAAGGGAGGACGAAAGGAAGGAATAAAGGAAGGAAGGAAGAAAGGAAGGATGGAAGGAAGAAAGGAAGGAAGGAAGGGAGGAAGAAAGAGGAAGAAAGGGAGGAAGGAAGGGAGGAAGAAAGGGAGAAAGAAAGGGAGGAAGAAAGGGAGGAAGAAAGGAAGGAAGACAGGAAGAAAGAAAGGAAGAAATTAAGGAAGAAAGGAGGGAAGAAAGGAAGGAAGAAATAAACGAAGAAAGAAAGAAAAAAATGAAGGAAGAAAGAAGATAAAATGAAGTAGGATAAAATAAAGTTATTAAAATAAAAAATAATTATTAAGAAGAACAATTTTAAAAGAAAAAACAAACAAACAAACAAAAAACCACTTTGGTCAGAACCCTAGGACTAATGGTGAAAGCAAAGCTATACAGACAAAATCTCACACAGCAGCACGCACATACACACTCACAAAAAGAGAAAAAGGGGAAAATAATAATATATCTTGCTCCCAAGGTCCACCTCCTCAACTTGGGATGATTCGCTGTGTATTCAGGTATTCCACAGATGAAGGGCACTTCAAGTTGACTGTTGAGATTTAATCCGTTGCTTCTGAGGCTGCTGGGAGAGACCTCTCCCTCTCCTCTTTGTTCGCACAGCTCCTGGGGTTCAGCTTTGGAATTGGCCCCGCCTCTGCGCGTAGGTCGTTCGAGGACATCTGCTCTTCGCTCAGAGAGGATGGGGTTAAAGGAGCAGCTGATTTGGGGGCACTGGCTCAGTCTGGGGTGACGGAGGGGCACGGATGCGGGGTGAGCCCACAGGGGTAGGGGCTGGTGTGATGCTGCACCAGCCCGAGGCATGCCGTGCATTCTCCCAGGGAAGCTGTCTCTGGATCCCTGTTTCCCGGCAGTGGCGGGCTGCACAGGCTCCTGAGAGGGGAGGTGTAGAGAGTGACCTGTGCTCACACACAGGCCTCTTGGTGGTGACAGCAGCAGCCTTAGCATCCCACGCCCACCTCTGGTGTCCACGCCGACAGCCGTGGCATGCACCCTTTTCTGGAGCTCCTTTACGTGGCGCGCTTACTCCCCTCTCCTCTCGCAGCAGGAAACAAGAGGCAAGAAACAGTCTCTTGTCTCTTCGGCAGCTCCAGACTTCTCCCGGACTCCCTCCCGGCTAGCTGTGGCACACTAGGCCCTTCAGGCTGTGTTCATGCAGCCAACCCCAGTCCTCTCCCTGCGATCTGATCAAAGCCCAAGCTTCAGCTCCCAGCCCCCGCCCGCCCCGTCGAGTGAGCAGACAAGGCTCTCGGGCTGGTGAGTGCTGGTCGGCACTGATCCTTCATGCGGGAATCTCTCCACTTTGCCCTCCGCACCCTGTTACTGCACTCTCCTCCATGGCTCTGAGGCTTCCCCCTCTGCCACCCACAGTCTCTTCCCACGAAGGGGCTTCCTAGTGTGTGGGAACCTTTCCTCCTTCACAGTTCCTTCCCACTGATGCAGGTCCCTTCCCTATTCTTTTGTCTCTGTTTATTCTTTTTTCTTTTGCCCTACCCAGGTACGTGGGGAGTTTCTTGCCTTTTGGAAGGCCTGAGGTCTTCTGTCAGCGTTCAGTGGGTGTTCTATAGGAGCAGTTCCACGTGTAGATGTATTTCTGATGTATCTGTGCAGAGGAAGGTGATCTCCACGTCTTACTCTTCTGCCATCTTCTCTCCGATCCTTATGCTTCTTTTAAAATGAACATATTTATGTAATAAAATAAGGTTGAAAAGTGATTACTTTTATAACAACATAAAATATAAAATAACTTACAAGTAACATGAATATTAAAAATTAGCTGAAATAAATTTTTGGTAAATAATACTGGGGTAATAGTTAATTATTTGCTAGCAAAAAAAACCCCCAAAAAACCCCAAAACCTGAAAAAGTTAAAACCTTACCTCTCACTCACATAATATAAATTCCTGAAGTCCTGACATCAACCAAAGTAATTTCCGTTTTATTTCTGTTAATCATTGGAATTTGGGTAATATTAACAGTAAACAATAATATCATTTTGTTTTGAGCAGTGTACTATTCTCAGTGTCTGACATAAATTAACTCATTAATCCCAACAACTCTATAAGGAGAGTTGTAACTATTATCATTCCTATTTCACATATAAGGAAACTAAAAAACAGAGACGCTGAATAAATTATCCAAGGTCACATAGCTAAAAAGTGAGAGATGCAAACTGGCTCCAAGATCTATAATCTTAACCACTATGATGTCTATACTGCCTCTCAAAACTATTTGAGTTAATGATTCATTAGAATAATATTCACCTGAATATGTTTAAAGGTTTTCAAAAGTTATTTTTTATAACATTTTGTTGTTACTTACTATCTTCATAAGCAAAAGTGAAAAATGAATCTTTGATAGTAGTGAAAAGAGAAAATAAGAAAAATATGAAAACTATTGTGTATTAAATTGTTAAATCTGAATCCTCAGCTGGAGGCAAACTGGACCTTTGAATTTAAGCCAGTAGCCTGTGTGTTCAACAGTGAACAAAAACAACAGAATGATAGAACTTCTTGGAAATGCAAGAAATATTTTATTGTTGGTTGGATCTCAAAACAGAGATGTTAAAACTTCTGGAAAGATGGCAAAGGGCATGCAAATTTGTATAACTCTCTTTCTGAGTCATGCTGAAATTGACAAAAGTATTCAAATAAAGGGAAGGATGAAACTCAGGAATGGCTACAACCAGTATTATAGCTTGATAGAATCTATAAAATAGATTATAGGCTTAATAGATATAATCTAGAACATAAGAGAGGTCTGTATCTCTGTCAGGTAAAACTTCTGAGTGAAGTAACGGATCTGCCAGATCTCCATCCTATGACTGATTGTATATGGCCTCTTCTTGTTGTAGCCTTTTGTGTCTGTGAACAACAACTCCCATATCCCTCTCATGTGCACAGAACTTTCTAGTTTTACCAGATCTCCCTCCCGGCTAGCTGTGGCACACTAGGCCCTTCAGGCTGTGTTCATGCAGCCAACCCCAGTCCTCTCCCTGCGATCTGATCAAAGCCCAAGCTTCAGCTCCCAGCCCCCGCCCGCCCCGTCGAGTGAGCAGACAAGGCTCTCGGGCTGGTGAGTGCTGGTCGGCACTGATCCTTCATGCGGGAATCTCTCCACTTTGCCCTCCGCACCCTGTTACTGCACTCTCCTCCATGGCTCTGAGGCTTCCCCCTCTGCCACCCACAGTCTCTTCCCACGAAGGGGCTTCCTAGTGTGTGGGAACCTTTCCTCCTTCACAGTTCCTTCCCACTGATGCAGGTCCCTTCCCTATTCTTTTGTCTCTGTTTATTCTTTTTTCTTTTGCCCTACCCAGGTACGTGGGGAGTTTCTTGCCTTTTGGAAGGCCTGAGGTCTTCTGTCAGCGTTCAGTGGGTGTTCTATAGGAGCAGTTCCACGTGTAGATGTATTTCTGATGTATCTGTGCAGAGGAAGGTGATCTCCACGTCTTACTCTTCTGCCATCTTCTCTCCGATCCTTATGCTTCTTTTAAAATGAACATATTTATGTAATAAAATAAGGTTGAAAAGTGATTACTTTTATAACAACATAAAATATAAAATAACTTACAAGTAACATGAATATTAAAAATTAGCTGAAATAAATTTTTGGTAAATAATACTGGGGTAATAGTTAATTATTTGCTAGCAAAAAAAACCCCCAAAAAACCCCAAAACCTGAAAAAGTTAAAACCTTACCTCTCACTCACATAATATAAATTCCTGAAGTCCTGACATCAACCAAAGTAATTTCCGTTTTATTTCTGTTAATCATTGGAATTTGGGTAATATTAACAGTAAACAATAATATCATTTTGTTTTGAGCAGTGTACTATTCTCAGTGTCTGACATAAATTAACTCATTAATCCCAACAACTCTATAAGGAGAGTTGTAACTATTATCATTCCTATTTCACATATAAGGAAACTAAAAAACAGAGACGCTGAATAAATTATCCAAGGTCACATAGCTAAAAAGTGAGAGATGCAAACTGGCTCCAAGATCTATAATCTTAACCACTATGATGTCTATACTGCCTCTCAAAACTATTTGAGTTAATGATTCATTAGAATAATATTCACCTGAATATGTTTAAAGGTTTTCAAAAGTTATTTTTTATAACATTTTGTTGTTACTTACTATCTTCATAAGCAAAAGTGAAAAATGAATCTTTGATAGTAGTGAAAAGAGAAAATAAGAAAAATATGAAAACTATTGTGTATTAAATTGTTAAATCTGAATCCTCAGCTGGAGGCAAACTGGACCTTTGAATTTAAGCCAGTAGCCTGTGTGTTCAACAGTGAACAAAAACAACAGAATGATAGAACTTCTTGGAAATGCAAGAAATATTTTATTGTTGGTTGGATCTCAAAACAGAGATGTTAAAACTTCTGGAAAGATGGCAAAGGGCATGCAAATTTGTATAACTCTCTTTCTGAGTCATGCTGAAATTGACAAAAGTATTCAAATAAAGGGAAGGATGAAACTCAGGAATGGCTACAACCAGTATTATAGCTTGATAGAATCTATAAAATAGATTATAGGCTTAATAGATATAATCTAGAACATAAGAGAGGTCTGTATCTCTGTCAGGTAAAACTTCTGAGTGAAGTAACGGATCTGCCAGATCTCCATCCTATGACTGATTGTATATGGCCTCTTCTTGTTGTAGCCTTTTGTGTCTGTGAACAACAACTCCCATATCCCTCTCATGTGCACAGAACTTTCTAGTTTTACCAGATCTCCTAAGTGCTACTGCCTGGTACAAAGAATATCTGTTATTATTTGAAAACTTCTTTCCAATCCAACCACAAATGTCCCCCTGATTTGTGTAGTTATCCTCGCTATGAGCTTTCCAGCAAAGCTCCATTCTATTCATCCTTCATCCCTTCCAGGTGTAGCTTTCTGCTATGCTAGGAGAGATACTTGTTGCAGTGGAGACATCTCTCTGGAAACATCTGCAACCATCAGAGGTATCACTCCCCATGTCACCATGTTGTCTACTTGTCTACCAGTATACACACAAAACCATGATTTATTCATATAAAGTAGAATCTCTTGTACACAGTTCCTAAGATCAAACACCTGTCTTGAGAGGTGAATAATAATAATATTAGTAGTAGTAGTAGTAGTAGCAACAGGGCTAATAAAGATAATATTTACCTTGTACTCTAGTGATAGATGTAGATTGGGATTCACACCCTCTGGATCATGAATCCACTGTGCTCTCATACCTATTAGTTAAAAGGACTTATTTACACTGTGTCAAGCAGAAATTCCTAAGTGCTTTTCATTTGTGTAGAAGCCTACTTGGATTCCAGAAACAATACAAACTCTTCCCTATTTCCACTGTTTCCTACGTCAGAATTTTGGTAGGGAGAAGAGTAGGGAATAGGGAAGACTGTGGTCCTCAGCTGTTGTCTTGTTTACTGGAAGATCTCATTATGCACTGTTGATTTTGATGCCAAATATACAGGTTTCTTAGCTTTGTCTAGATGCAAATAAATCAAGAGCAATATCTACTCTAAATTTGCAATCATTCAAATGGTATCTACTCTTCTCAGCCATCAGTCTTCTACTTATAATGTTTCTAAAATTTGTTACTTCTGTAAGGGTGAACTGCTCCCCAGAAGGCAAAGCCAAATAAAGCAGAAAAGGATTCCTCAGAGCTGCTTACCTTTCAAGTTTGGGATCAGAATTGAAAGTGTTTCTTTATTTTTTAAATAATTGTAGTGAATTAAAAATATCTCTTGAGTGAGTTCATGTTTATTATAGGAAACACAGGGTGAAAACAATGCCTTGCTAAGCATCTGCAAGATATTCAAGACAACATTATACTATATGGATGTGAATTTTACAGTATCTGAGATTTTCAATATCTCTCTGTAACTGGGACCCTGTGACGTAGCAAAAAGAGCTCTCACTTTGTTTTTCACTGTGGTCAAATTATTTTCACTGTGGTCAGGACACCAAGGGGGGAAAGGGGGTTGGGATGAATTGGGAGATTGGAATTGACATATATACATGAATATGTATAGAATTGATAACTAATGAGAACCTGCTGTATAACACAAGGAACTCTACTCAATGCTCTGTGGTGACCTAAATGGGAAGGAAATCCAAAAAAGAGAGGATATATGTATATACATGGCTGATTCACTTTGTTATACCGCAGAAACTAACACAACATTGTAAAGCAAATATAACCCAATTAAAAAACAAAGTCTACAAATGGAACAATTCTCAGAGAGCACCTGTTGAACACTAACAGAGAACTTTGGACATCTAAAAGGACAAGAAAGATACCCATGTAACTGGGTAGGATGAAAGAAAGAAGAAGTGAAAAGGAAGAGGAGAGGAAGCAGGATGAGACCTGTACCCTGGTGAGGAGTTGAAGGAGACAAGAGGTTCCCACATCTGGGGAAACCTCCTCACCAGTGGAGAGATCAACTGGGAAAGAAGGGAAGCTTCAGGGTCTCAGAGGAGAGTGTAGTGCCACAGCCCTGAGTGTCCCAGCTTGAGCCATTGTAGGCTCGTCCCACAAGCACTGGCCTTGGCCTCCATGGGAACTAGGGAGAGCGCCCACTGGAGTTGGCTCATTTTGCCCCTGGCATCACCTCCTTGACCCACCACACCCACCTGGGTGAATGGCTTGCCCTGATCATTGCCTGACAGGCTTGAGTGTTCCAATTGCTACCCCATCACCCTCCTGCCTGGACAGCCAGTTAGCCCCAAATGCTGCCTCGGCTCCCTGCTGCCTCATAGGCTCATGTGTTCTGGCGGTCTCTGGAGAAGACTCTGGTGGGAAGAATACACACAGAGGTGGGGCTGAAACCACTGGTCAGCCCCCGGGACTGTGTGACTAAAGCAGAAGAGCTGAAATCTCTCCTCACAGCTGTGCAAACCACGGAGTTACACCTCTGTTAATGGCTTCCAAAATCCAGCTCCTGCAAAATATCTGAAAGGACAAGAAGTGCTAGTGTACTTGAGAAGGATCTGGTTTCAGCAGCTGTGTGATTTGTGGGCATATACACATTGGGGTTGGGCCAGGCTGAGCTGCTTCCATAGCTGCCTCCATAGCTCCCACAGTGGGTCCAGGTGTATGACTACTGAAGCTCACAGACCTGACCTCAGTGGATTTGTGCTGGTGGCCTGGTGAAAGCCAGGCCTAAGAGTCACCAGGGCCAATTTACAGCATACCCACAGTTAAGGTGGGACTGAGAGCAGTGCCAACAACAGTGAACTTTGTAAGCCCACACAATGGGTGAAAGGGGACACAGCAGAGCACATTCACAGGTGAACACCTCCAGGGGAGGAATACTCAGTGGCTTCTCACCCAGTGGGAGTGCACCAATCACACCTATCACACACCTTAAATCAGAAACACAGCTATGAAACAGATCTGAGGGCCTCTACTCCAAGAACTAGGGAGCAGACCCTGCCCCTAGGGCAGTGACAACCACAGAGCAAAAGGGAGGACCCACTCTGTATCCAGGGCAGGCTCTGGTCACCACAACACTAGTCAAACCCCTATCAAGGGGATAATGGCACAAGCCTCTGGACCAACCTCACCCACCAGGGAGAAGACACCAGAAGCAAGAGGAATTATGATCCTGTAACTTGCAGAAAGGAGACCACAAACACAGCAAGTTAGACAAAATGAGATGACAAAGAAATATGTTGCAGATGAAGGAGCAAGATTAAAAACTTATAAGAATAACTAAATGAAGAGAAGATGGGCACTCTACCTGAAAAAGAATTCAGAGTAATGCTAGTAAAGATGATCCAAGATCTTGGAAAAAGAACAGAGGCATAGGTCAAGAAGATACAAGAAATGTTTAACAAAGACCTAGAAGAACTAAAGGACAAAAAACAGAAGTGAAGAAGACAATAATTAAAATGAAAAATACACTAGGAGGAATCAATAGCAGAATAACTGAGGCAGAAGAGCACATAAGTCACCTGGAAGACAGAATGGTTGAAATCTTTGCCATGGAACAGAATAAAGAAAAAAGAATGAAAAGAAATGAGGACAGTTTCAGAGACCTCTGGGACAAATTACACTCAACAACATTCAAATTATAGGGGTCCCAGAGAAGAAGAAAAGAGAAATGGCCTGAGAAAATATTGGAAGAGATTATAGTCAAAACCTTCCCTAATATGGGAAAAGAAATAATCACACAAGTCCATGAAGCACAGAGTACCATACAGGATAAACCCAAGGAGGAACATGATGAGACACATATTAATCAAACCAACAAAAATTAAATACAAAGGAAATATATTATAAGGAATAAGGAAAGCACAAAATAACATACAAAGGACCACAAAGGTTACCAGCTGATTTTTCAGCAGAACTCTGCAGGACAGAAAGGAATAGCAGTATATTAAAAGTGGTGAAAGGGAAAACCCTACTGTACAATCAAGAATACTCTATCCAGCAAGGCTCTCATTCAGAATTAAGAGAGAAAACAAAAGCTTTAAAGACAAGCAAAAACTAAGAGAATTCAGCACCACTAAACCAGCTTTACAACAAATGTTAAAGGAAATTCTTGGGGCGGGAAACACAACGAAGAGAACAAAAGTGGAAGGGAAGGAAAAAGACCCTCAAAAGCAAAATAAAAATAATTAAGGAAATGGCAATAGGAACATATATATGGATAATTACCTTAAATGTGAATGGATTAAATACTCCAACCTAAGACATAGACTGGCATAATGGATACAAAAACATGACCCATATATATACTGTTTACAAGAGACACACTTCAGACCTAGGGACACATACAGACTGAAAGTGAGGGAATGAAAAAGACATTCCATGCAAATACAAATCAAATGAAAGCTGGAGTAGCAATACTCATATCAGATAAACTAGACTTTAAATTAAAGACTCTTACAAGACACAAAGAAGGACAGTACATAATGATCACTGGATCAATCCAAGAAGAAGATATAACAATTATAAATATATATGTCCCAACATAGGAGCACCTCAATATATAAGGCAAATGCCAATAACTATAAAAGGGGAAGATAACAGTAACACAATAATAGTGGGGGACTTTAACACCCTACTTACAGCAATGTACAGATCACACAGACAGAAAATTAATAAGGAAACACAAGCCTTAAATGACACATTAGACCAGATAGACGTAATCAATATTTATAGGACATTCCATCCGAAAACAGCAGAGTACACTTTTTTTCTCAGGTGTGCAGAAAACATTCTCTAGGATAGATCACAATTTGGGGCACAAAGCAAGCCTCAGTAAATTTAAGAAATTGAAATTAAATTAAGCATCTTTTCCAACCACAGTGCTATGAGATTAGAAATCAATTACAGGAAAAAAAACTTAAAAAAACACAAGCACATGCAGGCTAAAAAATTTGTTACTGAATAACCAGTGGATCACTGAAGAAATCAAAGAGGGAATCAGAAAATACCTAGAGACAACTGTCACTGAAAACACCATGATCTAAAACCTATAGGCTGAAGGAAAAAGGAGTTCTAAGAGGAAAGTTTATAGCAGTACAATCCTACCTCAAGAAGCAAGAAAAATCTCAAATAAACAACTTAACCTTATATCTAAAGCAACTAGAGGAAAGAAGAACAAACAAAACCCAAAGTTAGTAGAAGGAAAGCAATCACAAAATCAGAGCAGAAATAAATGAAAAAGAAATGAAGGAAACAATAGCAAAGATCAATGAAACTAAAAGCTGGTTCTTTGAGAAGAAAAATAAAACTTAGCCACACTCGTCATGAACAAAAAGGGAGAGGACTCAAGTAAATAAAATTAGAAATGAAAAACGAAAAGTAACAAATGACACAACAGAAATATAAAGGATCATAAGAGACTACCATAAGCAACCATAGGCCAATAAAACGTACAACCTGGAAGAATCCTAAGAAAGGTACAACCTTCCAAGACTGCACCAGGAAGGAGAAAATATAAACAGACCAATCACAGGTACTGAAATGGAAACTGTGATTAAAAATCTTCTAAGAAACAAAACTCAAGGACCAGATGGCATCACAGGTGAATTCTATCAAATGTTTAGAGAAGACTTAACACCTACCTTTCTGAAACCCTTCCAAGGAATTGCAGAGGAAAGAAAACTCCCAAGCTGATTCTATGAGGCCAGCATAACCCTGATACCAAAGCCAGACAAAGATATCACAAAAAAGAAAATTACAGGCCAATATCATGTGATGAATATAGAGGCAAAAATCCTCAACAAAATACAAGCAAACCAAAACCAAGGACACTTTAAAAGGATCGTACACCATGAGCAAGTGGGATTTATCCCAGGGATGCCAAGATTTCTCAATATCTGCAAATCAATCAGTGTGATATATCACTTCAACAAATTCAAGAATAAAAACAATATGCTCATCTCAGTACATACAGAAAAAACTTTTGACAAAATTGAACACACAATTATGTTAAAAAGTGTCCAGAAAGTAGGCATAGAGGGAACATATCCCAACCTAATAAAGGCCATATATGACAAACCCACAACAAACATAATTCTCAATGGTGAAGAACTAAAGCATTTCTTCCAAGATCAGGAAAAAGACAAGGATGTCCACTTTCACCACTTTTATTCAACATAGTTTTGGAGGTCCTAGCTATGGCAATCAGAGAAAAAAAAGAGAAAAAAAAAAAAGAAGCCAAACTGGAAATGAAAAGGTTAAAATGTCACTGTTTGCAAATGACATGATACTATAAATAGATAATCCTAAAGATGCCACCAGAAAATGAGTAGGGCTAATCAATGAATTTGGTAAAGTTGAAGGAAACAAAATTAATGCACAGAAATCTCTTTTATTCCTATACACTAACAATGAAAGATTAGAAAGACAAACCAAGGAAATAATACCATTTACCAACACATCAAAAAGAATAAAATACCTAGGAATAAAGCTACCTAAGGAGGCAAAAGAACTGTACTCAGAAAACAAGGTACCATTGAAAGAAACCAAAGATGACAGAAAGATAAAGAGATATACCAAGTTCATGGATTGGAATAATCAATATTGTGAAAATGTCTATACTACGCAATGCAATATATACATTCAAAGCAATCTCTATAAAATTACCAACCTCATTTTTCACAAAATTAGAATGAAAATTTTTACAATTTGTGTGAAAACACAAAAGACCCCTGATGGCCAAAGCAATCTTGAGAAAGAAAACAGAGAGGAGGAATCAGGCTCCCTGACTTCATACTATACTACAAAGCTACAGTAATAAACACAGTATGGTACTGGCAAAACAGAAATATTAATCAATGGAACAGGACCAAAAGTCCAGTGCTAAATCCACACACCTATGGTCACCTAATCTATGACAAAGGAAGCAAGAATATACAATGGAGAAAAGACAGTCACTTCAATATGTGGTGCTGGGAATACTGAACACCTACAAGTAAAAGAATGAAATTAGAACACTCCCTAACACCATTCACAAAAATAAACTCAAAATGAATTACAGATCTAAATGTAAGGACAGAAACACTAAAACTCTTAGAGGAAAACACAGGCAGAAAACTCTCTGACATTAATCACAGCAAGATCTTTTTCCATCCACCTTCAAGATCAATGAAAATCAAAAAAAAAAAAAAAAAACAAATGGAGAGAGGGCAGACAGCAGAAGCAAGCTGAATTACAGTTCTGCAACATGTGGAAGGAAAACCATATTCACAGAAAGACAGACAAAATGAAAAGGCAGAGGACTTAGTACCAGAAGAAGGAACAACATAAAACCCCAGAAAAACAACTAAATGAAGTGGAGATAGGCAACATTAAAAAAAAAAAAGAATTCAGAATAATTATAGTGAAGATGATCCAGGACCTCTGAAAAAGAATGGAGGCAAAGATCAAGAAGATGCAAGAAATGTTTTAAAAAGACCTAGAAGAATTAAAGAACAAACAAACAGAGATGAATACAATAACTGAAATGAAAAATACACTAGAAGGAATCAATAACAGAATAACTGAGGCAGAAGAATGGATAATTGAGCTTGAAGACAGAATGGTGGAATTCACAGCTCCAGACCAGAATAAAGAAAAAGAATGAAAAGAAATTAAGACAGCCTATAAGACTTCTGAGATAACATTAAATGCAACAACATTCACATTATAGGGGTCTCAGAAGGAGAAGAGAGAGAGAAAGGACCCAAGAAAATATTTGAAGAGATTATAGTTGAAAACGTCCCTAACATGGGAAAGGAAATAGACACCCAACTCCAGGAAGTGCAGAGAGTCCCAGGGAGGATAAACCCAAGGAGAAACAAGCCAAGACACATAAAAATCAAATTGGCAAAAATTAAAGACAAAGAAAAATTATTGAAAGCAGCAAGGGAAAAATGACAAATAACATACAAGAGAACTCCCATAAGGTTAGCAGCTGATTTCTCAGCAGAAACTCAGCAAGCCAGAAGGGAGAGGCAGACATATTTAAAGTGATGAAAGGGAAGAACTTACAACCAAGATATACTCTACCCAGCAAGGATCCCATTCAGCTTCAATGAAGAAATCAAAAGCTTTACAGACAACCAAAAGCCAAGAGAATTCAGCACCACCAAACCAGCTCTACAACAAATGCTAAAGGAACTTCTCTAAGTGGGAAACACAAGAGAAGAAAAGGACATACAAAACAAATGCAAAACAATAAAGAAGATGGTAATAGGAACATACATGTTTATAATTACCTTAAACGTGAATGGATTAAATCCTCCAACCAAAAGGCACAGTCTCGCTGAATGGATACAAAAACAAGATCCATATATATTCTGTCTACAAGAGACCCACTTCAGACTTAGGGACGCAACAGACTGACAGTGAGGGGATGGAAAACGATATTCCATGCAAATGGAAATCAAAAGAAAGCTAGAGTAGCAATACTTATATCAAGTAAAATAGATTTTAAAATAAAGAATGTTACAAGAGACAAGGAAGTACATTACATAATGATCAAGGGATCAATCCGAGAAGAAGGTATAACAATTATAAATATATGTGCACCCAACATAGGAGCACCTCAATAAATAAGGAAACAGCTAACAGCTATAAAAGAGGAAATTAACAGTAACACAAAAATAGTGAGGGACTTTAACACCTCACTTCCACCAAAGGACAGATCATACAAACAGAAAATTAATAAGGAAACACAAGGTTTAAATGACACAATAGACCAGATAGATTTAGTTGATATTTATAGCACATTCCATCCAAAAATAGCAGACTGCACTTTCTTCTCAAGTGCCCATGGAACATTCTCCAGGATAGATCACATCATGGGTCACAAATGAAGCCTCAGTAAATGTAAGAAAATTGAACTCATATCAAGCATCTTTTCTGACCACAACACTATGAAATTAGAAATAAATTACAGGGAAAAAAAACACAAACACATGGAGGCAAAACAATACATTACTAAATAAACAAGAGATCACTGTAGAAATCATAGAGGAAATTAAAACAATACCTAGAGTCAAATGACAATGAAAACATGATGATCCAATATGTATGGAATGCCGCAAAAGCAGTTCTAAGAGGGAAGTTTATAGCAATACAAGCCTACCTCATGAAACAAGAAAAATCTCAAATAAAAAAATCTAACCTTACACCTAAAGGAACTAGAGAAGGAAGAACAAACAAAACCCAAAGTTAGCAGAGGGAAAGAAATCATAAAGATCAGAGCAGAAATAAATGAAAGAGAAACAAAGAAAACAATAGCAAAGATCAATAAAGCAAAAGGTGGTTCTCTGAGAAGATAAACAGAATTGATAAACCATTAGCCAGACTCATCAAGAAAAAGAGGGAGAGGACTTAAATCAATAAAATTAGAAATGAAAAAGGGCAGACAGCAGAAGCAAGCTGAACTACAGTTCTGCAACATGTGGAAGGAAAACCATATTCACAGAAAGACAGACAAAATGAAAAGGCAGAGGACTTAGTACCAGAAGAAGGAACAACATAAAACCCCAGAAAAACAACTAAATGAAGTGGAGATAGGCAACATTAAAAAAAAAAAAGAATTCAGAATAATTATAGTGAAGATGATCCAGGACCTCTGAAAAAGAATGGAGGCAAAGATCAAGAAGATGCAAGAAATGTTTTAAAAAGACCTAGAAGAATTAAAGAACAAACAAACAGAGATGAATACAATAACTGAAATGAAAAATACACTAGAAGGAATCAATAACAGAATAACTGAGGCAGAAGAATGGATAATTGAGCTTGAAGACAGAATGGTGGAATTCACAGCTCCAGACCAGAATAAAGAAAAAGAATGAAAAGAAATTAAGACAGCCTATAAGACTTCTGAGATAACATTAAATGCAACAACATTCACATTATAGGGGTCTCAGAAGGAGAAGAGAGAGAGAAAGGACCCAAGAAAATATTTGAAGAGATTATAGTTGAAAACGTCCCTAACATGGGAAAGGAAATAGACACCCAACTCCAGGAAGTGCAGAGAGTCCCAGGGAGGATAAACCCAAGGAGAAACAAGCCAAGACACATAAAAATCAAATTGGCAAAAATTAAAGACAAAGAAAAATTATTGAAAGCAGCAAGGGAAAAATGACAAATAACATACAAGAGAACTCCCATAAGGTTAGCAGCTGATTTCTCAGCAGAAACTCAGCAAGCCAGAAGGGAGAGGCAGACATATTTAAAGTGATGAAAGGGAAGAACTTACAACCAAGATATACTCTACCCAGCAAGGATCCCATTCAGCTTCAATGAAGAAATCAAAAGCTTTACAGACAACCAAAAGCCAAGAGAATTCAGCACCACCAAACCAGCTCTACAACAAATGCTAAAGGAACTTCTCTAAGTGGGAAACACAAGAGAAGAAAAGGACATACAAAACAAATGCAAAACAATAAAGAAGATGGTAATAGGAACATACATGTTTATAATTACCTTAAACGTGAATGGATTAAATCCTCCAACCAAAAGGCACAGTCTCGCTGAATGGATACAAAAACAAGATCCATATATATTCTGTCTACAAGAGACCCACTTCAGACTTAGGGACGCAACAGACTGACAGTGAGGGGATGGAAAACGATATTCCATGCAAATGGAAATCAAAAGAAAGCTAGAGTAGCAATACTTATATCAAGTAAAATAGATTTTAAAATAAAGAATGTTACAAGAGACAAGGAAGTACATTACATAATGATCAAGGGATCAATCCGAGAAGAAGGTATAACAATTATAAATATATGTGCACCCAACATAGGAGCACCTCAATAAATAAGGAAACAGCTAACAGCTATAAAAGAGGAAATTAACAGTAACACAAAAATAGTGAGGGACTTTAACACCTCACTTCCACCAAAGGACAGATCATACAAACAGAAAATTAATAAGGAAACACAAGGTTTAAATGACACAATAGACCAGATAGATTTAGTTGATATTTATAGCACATTCCATCCAAAAATAGCAGACTGCACTTTCTTCTCAAGTGCCCATGGAACATTCTCCAGGATAGATCACATCATGGGTCACAAATGAAGCCTCAGTAAATGTAAGAAAATTGAACTCATATCAAGCATCTTTTCTGACCACAACACTATGAAATTAGAAATAAATTACAGGGAAAAAAAACACAAACACATGGAGGCAAAACAATACATTACTAAATAAACAAGAGATCACTGTAGAAATCATAGAGGAAATTAAAACAATACCTAGAGTCAAATGACAATGAAAACATGATGATCCAATATGTATGGAATGCCGCAAAAGCAGTTCTAAGAGGGAAGTTTATAGCAATACAAGCCTACCTCATGAAACAAGAAAAATCTCAAATAAAAAAATCTAACCTTACACCTAAAGGAACTAGAGAAGGAAGAACAAACAAAACCCAAAGTTAGCAGAGGGAAAGAAATCATAAAGATCAGAGCAGAAATAAATGAAAGAGAAACAAAGAAAACAATAGCAAAGATCAATAAAGCAAAAGGTGGTTCTCTGAGAAGATAAACAGAATTGATAAACCATTAGCCAGACTCATCAAGAAAAAGAGGGAGAGGACTTAAATCAATAAAATTAGAAATGAAAAAGGAGAAGTTACAACAGACACCACAGAAATACAAACATCCTAAGAGACTATTACAAGCAACTCTATGCCAATAAAATGGACAACATGGAAGAAATCAACAAACTCTTAGAAAGACATAACCTTCCAAGATGGAACCAGGAAGAAATATAAATTATGAACAGACCAATCGCAAGTAATGAAATTGAAACTGTGATTTAAAATCTTCCAACAAGCAAAAGTCCAGGGCCAGATTGCTTCACAGGTGAATTCTATCAAACATTTAGAGAAGAGCTAACACCCATCCTTCTCAAACTCTTCCAAAATATTGCAGAGGAAAGAACAAACCTAAACTCATTCTATGAGGCCACCATCACCCTGATACCAAAACCAGACAAAAAAACTACAAAAAAAGAAAATTACAGACCAATATCACTATCCTTCTCAAACTCTTCCAAAAACTTGCAGAGGAGGGAACACTCCCAAACTCATTCTATGAGGCCACCATCACCCTGATACCAAAACCAGACAAAAAAACTACAAAAAAAGAAAATTACAGACCAATATCACTGATGACTATAGGTGCAAAAATCCTCAACAAAATAGTAGCAAACGGAATCCAACAACACATTAAAAGGACCATACACCATGATCAAGTGGGATTTATCCCAGGGATGCAAGGATTATTCAATATACCCAAATCAATCAAGGTGATACACCATTTTAACAAATTGAAGAATAAAAACCATATGATCACCTCAATAGATGCAGAAAAAGCTTTTGACAAAATTCAACACCCATTTATGATAAAAACTCTCCAGAAAGTGGGTATAGAGGTAACCTACCTCAACAAAATAAAGGCCATATATGACAGACTGACAGCAACATCATTTCAATGGTGAAAAACTGAAGGTATTTCCTCTAAGATCAGGAACAAGACAAGGATGTGCACTCTCACCACTATTATTCAACATAATTTTGTAAGTCTTAGCCATGGCAATCAGAGTACAAAAAGAAATAAAAGGAATACAAACTGGAAAGGAAGAAGTAAAACTGTCACTGTTTGCAGATGACATGATATTATATAGAGAGAATCCTAAAGATGCCACCAGAAAACACTAAAGCTAATCAATGAATTTGGTAAAGTAGCAGGATACAAAATTAATGCACAGAAATCTCTTGCATTCCTATACACTAACGATGAAAAATCTGAAAGAGAAATTAAGGAAACACTCCCATTTACCATTGCCACAAAAAGAATAAAATACCTAGGAATAAACCTACCTAGGGAGACAAAAGACTTGTATGCAGAAAACTATAAGACGCTGATGAAGGAAATTAAAGATGATACAAACAGATAGAAAGATATACCATGTACTTGAATTTGAAGAATCAATATTGTGAAAATGATTATACTACCCAAAGCAATGTACAGATTCAATGCAATCCTTTTCAAACTACCAATGGCATTTTTTACAGAACTAGAACAAAAAATCTTAACATTTATATGGAAGCACAAAAGACCCCAAATAGCCAAAGCAGTCTTGAGGGTAGAATTGGAGCTGGAGGAATCAGACTCCCTGACTTCATCTTATACTACAAAGCTACAGTAAACAAGACAGTATGTTACTGGCACAAAGACAGAAATATAGATCAATGGACCAGGATAGAAAGCCCAGAGGTAAACCCATGTACCTCTGGTCAACTAATCTATGACAAAGAAGGCAAGGGTATACAATGGCGAAAAGACAGTCTCTTCAATAAGTGGCACTGGGAAAACTGGACAGCTCCATGTAAAAGAATGAAATTAGAACATTCCCTAACACCATACACAAAAATAAACTCAAAATGGAATAGACACCTAAATGTAAGAATGGACACTATAAAAGTCTTAGAGGAAAACTTAGGAAGAACACTCTTTGACATAAATTGCAGCAAGATCTTTTTTGATCCACCTCCTAAAGTAATGGAAATAGAAACATAAATAAATAAATGGGACCTATTGAAACTTCAACGGTTTTGCAAAGCAAAGGAAACTACAAACAAGATGAAAAGACAGCCCTCAGAATGGGAGAAAATATTTGCAAATGAATAAACAGACAAAGGGTTAATCTCCAAAATATATAAACAGCTCATGCAGCTCAATATTAAAAAACCAAACAACCCAAATGAAAAATGGGCAGAAGACCTAACTAGACAATTCTCCAAAGAAGACATACAGATGGCCAAGAAGCACATGAAAACCTGCTCAACATAACTAATTATTAGAGAAATTTAAATCAAAACTACAATGAGGTATCAGCTCACACCACTTAGAATGGGCATCATCAGAAAATCTACAAACAACAAATGCTGGAGAAGGTGTGGAGAAAAGGGAAGCCTCTTGCACTGTTGGTGGCGATGTAAATTGATAGAGCCATTATGGAGAACAGTATGGACGTTCCTTAGAAAACTAACAATAGAATTACCATATGACCCAGCAATCCCACTCCTGGGTATATACCCAGAGAAAACCATAATTCAAAGAGACACATGCACCTCAATGTTCATTGCAGCACTATTTACTATAGCCAGGTCATGGAGACAACTGAAATGCCCATTGACAGACAAATGGATATAGGAGATATGGTACATATATACAATGGAATATTATTCAGCCATAAAAAGGAACGAAAATGGGTCATTTGTAGATGTGGATGAATCTAGAGACTGTCGTACAGAGTGAAGTAAGTCAGAAAGAGAAAAACAAATATCGTATATTAACGCATATATGTGGAACCTAGAAAAATGCTACAGATGAACCGGTTTGCAGAGCAGAATTTGAGACACAGTTGTAGAGAACAAACATATGGACACCAAGGAGGGAAAGCAGTGGGCAGGGTGGGTGATGGTGTGATGAATTGGGAGATTGAGATTGACATATATACACTAATATTTGTAAAATGGATAACTAATAAGACTTGCTGTATAAAATATTAAATAAAATAAAAAGAAAAAAGAAAAAGAAACAGTAGTGAAGATTTTTTTTTTTAAGTTATAATATATAACTTAAAAATATATAATATATATATATAATATAATGTTGAAGGTCGGGTTTCTGACTCTGAGATAGAGATAAGTGTAGAGGAGGATCATGAGTGAATGGTCTTTGGATCAATGTCCATGAGAAGGAAAGGGAAAAAGGAAGATTAGACAGAGAAGAAGTGGAGCTTCAGTGCCATCCTGATGAAGGACCCAGCTGACACTACATGGCGTACTAAAGATGAGATGATCCCCAGATTTGTTGCTAGCTGGGATGAGGAGGCTGGCCCTTCCTACCCCCACCCTTTGATCAGGCATTGAACCTTGGGCCAACTTAGGAAAAAGGCATGACATTGGTGAGGATATAATACAATAGGAAGTATGATCATCTTTATAGATGCCCCTTAAAGATCATTTAAATTTTTTTATGATTCATTCCTGGTTTTAAAAAAAGTTTGTGTTTAGTAAATTATGATCCAAAGGACTTTTTAAACATGCTTAGCCTTATTAATCTCAAAAGAGCATTTGGCCTCATACTTTAAAAATGTGATATGCTTTAATACATTACTAATTAAAATGAGAAATGATATAGATGTCTGTTTGCGCTGCTGTCAGTCAACTTTGTTCCCTAAGTGCTAGCTAATGCAAATAGCCTTTGTCAACTGGTTCCCAACTTGGGTTTCTAAATCAATTCTTAACCTGGCAAAATCAACCGAAAATGGAGTTCTATTCCCAATACTCTGTGACACCACAACAAATAACATGCATACTGATATTCCTACTCCAAGTTGAGTGTCAGTTCTGTTGTTTGGTATTTTGCCTGTATTTATTTTAAGACCCAGATGTTATTTTGAATTCCAGTCACAAAAATTCAATTTATTTAATACAGGCTCAATTGTTCCATCCTTTCAGGAAATGAATTCAACATTGCTGCAGCTAGGATTTCTACCTACTATGGCTGAGAAGGTGGGTGGTTTCTGGAACCCAGCCAAGTAGATTTACCCCTGCTTAATGCTGTTGTCTTAACTGATGCCAACTTCTTGCTCACCAGTTTGGATTTTGAAATATCCATTGGTCTTGTATTTTCCTTTCTGGTGTCCCACATGTCTGCTATGGTTGACCCATATCTTCATATTGGAGCCCCAGTTTTTAGCTCTAAAGCTATTTGACTCATTGCTTGGGAAGATATTTGTCCAGGTGGCAGGAACTACTTTACTTAGACTGGTCATGCATAGTGTTGTTGGATAGTTGAAAATAAAATCCACTAGAATGTATAGCCTAGGAGAACCAAATACTTATCTGTCTTGTTCACTGCCATATTTCCAGTTCTGAATAAAGTACCAAACAGAAGACACTTCAGAAATATTTGTTGAATACGTAATAGTCAAATCTCAATTTAAAATCAGTTTGTGATTATGTTTTAAATAATACTAATATGAGTATGGTCAAGTTTAGAAATTCTAGGTGAAATGATGAAAGAAGAGAAAGTAAGAAGAATTGCTCTTGGCACATGCTATCAAGAAGAGCTCTGTGAACTCACATGGGTTCTGATAGCATTCAACTTCAGGTAGATATAAACGTATCTGGAGGATTACAGCTATGAAGGACAGGGCTCATGAAACAAAATAACTCAGTATATGGGGTAATTAAAATATTTTAGGATTAAAGAAATATCCCTCCTTCCTCAAGCAATACCCTGGGATGTCTATCCTGGTTAATGGAACATCAAGATCTATGGGGTGATTCTGGCCAACATTGATGAGACATATGCTGGCCCAATCTGGTCCATGGCATCTTCTGCCAGGCAAAGAAGTTATCAAAGGCATCTGCTGGTAAATAATACAGCTGAACTTGACCTGAAAGTGCCTCAGATATGTCCAGGATGCAATCATGTGGTATCTTAGCCACTTAGATATTTATTTTATTGACTAGATTAAACAGAACTCAGGGACCTCTTGAAGACAAAAATACATCAATCCTATCCACAACTGGAAGTTCAGGTCTAATAGATGAGAACCAGAGGGTATGGTGGAAGCCAGAATGTAAGGAGTCCTTGAGAGTATCTGCAATAAAGGTGAAAGAAATCTCGAATTAAAAAAACAAAACAAAATACAGACTTGGAAAGTAGAACCAAGGATTGCAGGGACACGACACTTTTGAATGAGGTATCCGGTTTGATCTTGGTAACACGTTCTAACCTAGTCTCACAGAAGGTGTATTTGTCCCCAGAGAGAAAAAGAACAGCCTTCGTGAAAGAACTCTAAATTCTGAAAATATTGGAGTCCAAGTTATCCGTCCCTACATAGGGCCTCTCCTTTGCCCCCAATTTAGTAGAGATATAAAGGAGAATTTTCCTTCTATTGATAGCTTTGTAAGTAACAGTTTAGGTGTGGAAGCCACAGTGCCTATACACCAGTCTGCTGGTTGTATAGGAGTCACCCTGAAGAAGCTTGTTAAAAATACAGATTCCTGGTTTCTTAACCCCAGAAATACTGATTCAATAGGAACATGGACCCAGGAGTCAAAATAAAAAGAATTGGTGGTGATTTAATGTCAGGTGGTACAAAGAGCACATTTTGAGAAACACTGTGAATACCTTGCCATTCACAGTGTGTTCCATGTACCAGCAGCATCAGCAACACCTGGGAGTTTATTCTGAAGCCCCATCACAGACTGCTGAATCACAATCTGCATTTAACAGAATCCCTAGATGATACATGTGCAAATTAAAGTTTGAGACTCACTCTAAGCCATCGGAGGCTGTGGTTAATTTCACAAAGCACAAACTCTCAGATGGAAGCTATATTGTGAGCCTAAATGACTAGTACCTAGCCTCTTGTAACAGTAGCCAATGTCCCTTACAACTAGCTGGGAAGGGGAGGCTACATAAACAGCTAGTGGTTAGGACCTGCCTGCCTAATTTATACAGGAAAGAATGGTAGGACTGATTTGTGCACATATTTCAGGTGATTTTTGGGAAACTAAAAAATACTTGGGGATAGGTTACTTTTCAAGGAACAGGACTCATCTTCCTAAAGACAGGAGCTTAGAATGTTTGAAATGCAGACTTAAATAGACATGCAATTAATTTGTATGCAAGGCTATTGAATACTAGGACATTAGTTATGGTATATGAAGATTAAAATTGGGCATTAAGAATTATGAAAATAAAGTATTTTAAGCCCAAAAACAAACAAAAAACTGATGATTATTTTTTTAAATACTAAGGATGATTGCCCTCTGTATGCATGACTTCAACTAAAAAATCTGGAATGCTCATTAATGTGGGCCCTTATTATCAGCAAATCATGACCAGCTGTCCTTCATTTACTTATTTAAACACCACTGCTTGTTTGTAGCTGCTGAGGTTATTTAGAGTCTCACTTTCTGTGATTTTTCATTATCTGCCTAATTCTTTTCTACTAAAAAAAAAAAAAAAAATCATGGCCAGGAATTTTGGCCTGCTAGATGCATTCATCTATTCCTCATGTTTTAGAGTAGCCAAGACACTGGGTGACATTTCAGCTAACAATTTATCTATCTGTACAACAAGCTTCTGCTTTTCTCCCTCAGTTATTTTGCTCTCCCTATTTTCCCTCTTCATTTCCTCTTCCACTATTATTTACTTATTCGTGCATCACTGATGTATTTAAGCAAGGCACACAAATCAACTCCATACAAATCAAGAAAATGTTATCATCTTCTATGCAAAGTGACTAGAATAGCACCTGGCAAATACAGGCATTTCAGAAATGTTGGGCATTCACTGGATACTTTTGAGAGATGGCTATATAGATGGACTTATTCTATGAAAAGTGTAGAATACAAAATGTAATGCGAATGTCATTTGTCTCCATAGCCAGCTACATAATTTGCTGAACTCAGTGCAAGTTGAAAATGTAAACCCCTTCTTCAAAAATTATTAAGAATTCCAAGATGCTGACAACAGAGTGGGACCCTTCTGAGTGTGGACACACGCCATATACCTGTAAAGATGTGAGGATCACTGTCACTTCAGTCAGAAAAGTATTTTTGTATTGTCTGTCTTCATTCCAAGTTTAGACAAAGATCTTTTAGCAAATATATGTTCCATTTTCTTTTTCTTAAAATATAATTATCCATTAGAGCATTTCCAGTTATTTGCTGCTGGTAGAGCAAAGGTAACACATGAAAAGGAAAAGAATAGAATAGCAGAATTTAAGTACCATCGAGAAAGAATCATGACCACTATATACCAGTAGTATCAACTTTAAAATATTTTTATAATTATTTTTATGGAGTCCACTCACCACCACTAGAAGCACATTTCAAAAGCTGTAACATCTTTTCCCCTCACCCCATCCCTTTTTCCCTCCCCAGATTCAGAGAATACATTTCCTGGCTGAGAAAATTTCAATTATGAGCAATATAGGGGAAAAACCTTGTCACCCCAAAATATCTTTTTGTCATGCTGCAAAAATCTCCAGGCCCAAAAGACTCAGGAAGAAACTTTGATCTTCCCCCTAACTGCATTAGGAATTTAGATAGAGGGACCAATGTAACAATAAAGCAATCACCAGAGATATCTGCAAAGAATATGTGGTGAAGGAAACTTAGCAGAGCCTAGAGATCAAAGTCCACTCTCTGTACCATTGTCTCTGCAGGGTCCTGCAAACATTTTTTACCAAACATTTGCTCTTCCATCTCCTTGTGAATTGCCTTCCTCCCCTTTGAAGTCCTAAATCCCTACCTCCAACATCTTCCTTAACTGAAGATGGCATTCAAGGTGAGGGACTCAGCCATTTTGGTGAGTTACTCTCCCATTTATATGTTATTAAAATTTTGTGTGATTTTTCCCATAAATCTGTCTCATATCATTTTAATTTTTAGACTAGACAGAAGAACTTAGAAGGGTAGAGGAAACTTTTTTCTTCCCTGACAGCAGTTAATACAGATTGAAATGCTCTAACTCTTTGTCATGTCTGGTTAGGAAAATAGGTTGAAAGCCATTACTTTAACTCGTGCTACACAACTATAAAGAATTATCTGATGATTCTTGTTCTTCTGTACCTAGCACATATATTTACACAATATCGCAATTGTTTACATATGTCTCCATTACTAGACTCTGTCAACTTAAAGAAAAATACAAAACATGAGAGTTATGAATTTAAGTTTTATTCAGGGTCTTACTGAGGATTATAGCCTGGGATACAGCCACTCAGTTCTGAGGAAACTACTCTGAAGAAGTAGGGGAGAAGCCAGTTTATATACGATTTTTGTTAAGAAGTATTTTTACTCAAGCACACATCTTGGTAAAAGATTACGGTTGGTCCCAAAGAACAAATATCTCAAGTTAATGATTTTAGTGATTTTCTGTTTGGGAAGATGCAAAAATCTGGGTTCATTAAAATTCTTCCTGAGTTATACATCTATCTAAGGGACTTGCTTGTGCGAAGGACAGAGTGTCTCATCCTGTTATTGTCTTAATTTCTTCTCAGAGTGCATGGTTGGTCAGCAACTGCAGTAGGGTTTCACTTAATCTTGATAGAACTGAGTGGTGAGCAAGACTCTTTGTTTTTCTTCATTTTCAACTATAAGGTCCTCCAAAGCAGGCCTGCTATCTGCTTTTTATATGACCTGGTAACTAAAGATGTTTTTTACTTTTTTTTGAATGGTGAAAAAATCAAAAGAAGAAGATTTCATGACACATGAAAATTATATGAAATTTAAATTTCAGAGTTCATAAATATTTATTGGAACACAGCCACACCTGTTCCTTTGTGTATTGTCTGTGGCTGCTTTGGCCCTACCACAGCAGTGTTGAGTAGTTGTGAAAGAGACCTTATGATGCACAAAGCCTAAAATATTTGCTATCTTACAGAAAAAAATTGCTGACATCCACTTTGGTGTGAGGGCTGTAACTTTTTCATCATTGAATAACCTGAGCCTAGCACAATGTCTGACTTTCATTACATGTTTCATATGTTGAGAACAGTGGGAATAAAAAGCAAAAGAAAGAGGGAGGAAAGTTTCCTTTTTTATGTGACATTTTTCTGGAGGCCCACCCAACTTCCCAGGCCCTCTCCTGAATGGACTCTAGTCTACCCCAGCTCTATTGCTTTTTTGTGTGTTTGAAAACATCTAAGCTTTACTCTTTTAACAAATTTCAATTATATAATACAGTAGTATTATCAACTATAGTCACTATGTTCTATATTATATGCTCAACGCTTACTCATCTTATAACTGAAAGTTTGTACTCTTTTACCAACCTCTCCCTATTTTCTCCACCTCTCAGCCCTTGGCAACCACTTTTCTGCTTTGTTTCTATTTGTTTGAATTTTTATTTTTTTGAGATTCCACATGTAAGTGATAAGAGACAGTATTTGCCTTTCCCTGTCTGGCTTATTTCACTTAACATAATGCCATCCAGGTTATCTACGTTGTGGCAAATGGCAGAATTTCCTTCTTTTTTTAAGGCTATATGATATTCCATCATGTGGAGTAACTATATATATGATATACATTATATATATATATCACATTTTCTTTATCAATTTATCCATTGACAGATTATTACTTTGCTCTTAAATTATGAAAATTGTCAGAGTAACATGGATGAACACATTTCTTGTTTTATATTATATTTCAATTATTGAAGCCTTCTAGAATGTTGTGATGTTGATGACCATATCACACTTACTGTTGACTAAAATCTCTAAGGTAGTTTAAAATCAGCTGCTGTCATCCTAGTCCTAAGCAGTAATTGTACAGAAAAAGAACAGTTATAGAATTCGCTCCACATTCACCTACATGAATTCCTGTTACTTATGCTCAAGTGTCCATGACATTTTCACTTTATGGAAGTTAATTAAAATGGTATCCACTTGCTTTTTTGTTTTACAACTTCAAGGCCTTGTAGGAAAAATAATTTTCATTTAATGGTTTCCTTTGCAACCACAAACTTCACCAAATTGCCTCTGATGAAAACCACTGACTTTTAAAAATATCCATTTTTAATTGTTTTATACAATGGTCAATATATCTCAGAAAAAATCCTGCAAAGGTTTATGTTTTATCTTCCAAATTAAGTTGCTCTATTATAATTTTTATTTAACCAGGCCTACTGACTTATGCCATATATGTCCTTTTATTCCTTAGAAAAAGAAAATATGATAAAATATCCTTTTATATTCTTTTAGTTGAAAAATAGGTAGTGTTGTATAATGATACAATATGTTTGAAGTCCTAGAGAAATAGCGTGCCTTTTGCAAATATAATTTTTTTTTTTTAATGTAGAGGCTACTTTGGTTAAGTATAGCATCTCAGTCAAGGCTCTTAATGGCAAACACTCTACCTAAATTAACCAGAAATGGAAATCAATGGAAAGACTAGTGTATCTAACACAGAAAATAAGCAGAAATCAAGGGAGGTTGGGAAGTATGGGAGTAGCCAAGTTCATGCCATCAGAATAATTTGACGAGGACATCACTCCTTTGAGTCTTCTGGAAACACCCCTTTTGTTATGGGGTGAATTTTGTACCCCCAAAATTAATGTGTTGAAGTCCTAACCCCTAGTACCTCAGAATGTAACCTTATTTTGATATAAGATTGTTGCAGATATAATTATTTAAGATGAGTTACTTAGGGTAGGCCCAATCCAATATGACAGGCATCCTTAGGAAAAGAGGAAATTTGGACACAGGCATGAACATAGGAGAATGTCATGTGAGGATGAAGGCAGATTTGGGTGATGCTTCTACAAACAGAGTACTGCAAAAGATTGCAAGCAAACCACCAGAAACTAGGGGAGAGGCATGGAACACATTCTTCACAGCCATCAGAAGGAACCAAATCTGATGACACCTTGATCTCAGACTTCTACCATCCAAGGCTGTGAAACAATAAATTTCTGTTTCTTAAGCCACTCAGTTTGTGGCACTTTGTTACAGCAACCATAAAAAATAACACTAGTGCTGATTCTCCCCTACCGCACCATCACAACCAGTCTCTAAAAGTCTTAGTATCTTTGTTCATTCTCAAAATTCAAAGTCCCAGGAAGAAGCATCCAATTCAACAAGTGTAGGTCATATGAGCAAGTTCTGTCATCAGGGAGCTGGAAAAGGAAGATCTAATCCCTTTCAGTTCCTGCAATTGGAGGCAAGGCCCTCTCTCCTTCTAAGATAGTTCACTGAGGACTACACAAATAGGAATGTTCTGGGGTGCTGTGATGCAAAGAAGTAATCAATGGCTGTTCTGTGAGATTAGTTCATAGAACTTCCAAGTTGGTTGAGACATTGAAAGCTGCTTAAATCTACTACATTCTCCAGTGGTATGGAATTATTGCTGGCAATGATTCCTTTCTCACAGTAAAAATAATTGTGAGAGCTCCTATACAAGAACAGCCTGTGATTTAAAGTATATATAATGTACTACGAACTCAGTAACACATTTATAAATAAAATTGTACTTAATAACAAAAAATGAATAAATATACATTGACAAAGAATTTTATTTATCAATGTAAGACATTATTTATTGCATCAAGAAACCAGGTTTATATGATGTATTTTTTTTCAGACCTCTTGCAATAACTTGGAGTCTCCCCTGCTTATCCTCAGGAGTCTATAATTCAGGGTCTTGGAACTATTGCTTTCTCATGTAAATGATTTATTGGAAAGGTTCAACTCCATGAGAGTAAAAACATGAAGTTGTTTTCTTTTTCTCCAGGCTTCACTTTCAACTATATTTTGTTAAATCATTCTTTTCCATCCTTTAACAGTTTGGGAAAATCCTGTAATTTCATAGTCTCTTTCAGTTATAACAAGCTCAATTTCCAGCTTCAATCACAAATTAATTTCAATCTCAACTTTTCCCCTTTTTCCCAGCAAGGTTGAAAAAGTCCATTCTGAGAAGCTGCCTCCTCTGCAATGGCTAGCTCACTGGTGCTTTGAGAGAGGGAAGAGGTAGGGGGAAAAGGATGAACATCCCAATTGTTAGCTGGCCTTTCTCTACTGACCATGCCTGTGTCTGGTCAACGCTGACTGGATGTCAATGCTGGCTGTGATTAGCAATTCAAATGTCATCTCATTCAAAGGGGTATGTGTGTAATTCTTTCAGAAGGCCGTGCAAGACCTCCCTTCTGTACAATTCCCTGCCTTGGCACACACAACATCAGCCTGACCTTTTCATCCCCTTCTTTCAGCTTCTACCATTGGTGATCTCCCTATAGAAGGCTATAGCCTTCTACTGCTGAGTTCCTTTGACCAGACGACAGCTCTCTTGCGTGAGACTCAGAAAGATTGTTCAGTTGTAGCTAATAGTTATTAATTAACATCAATATCCTTGTATATCAAACAATTGAATACATAGCTCCACTCAATCATCTCTTTCCAATTGTCTCCTACTGAAGCCAAGTCAGCAGGTTGGCTGTTAAAGAATATCTAGGAATTGTATCTTGTTAGGGGTATGGGTTACACATAAATCTGTCAAAGCATATTAAACTATACATGTAAGATCTGAGTATTTCACTCAATGTAAATTATATTTCAATTTAAAAGAAATAATTCCTAAGAATGGAAAATTAATGATAAATAATGCTAAAGAATGAAAATAAATGCCCATGTCTCTTTTTGAAAGCATCCTGAGTTTCCCGGACTGAAGATATTGGAGCTCTTGCTTAGCTTTAGATGGAAGTGCTCTCTACCTCTTGAAGAGGGGAGAAATGTCTTATTTTATTAGGACTACTACATTCCCCATAAATCAAACAGTCCAATTACTCTGACCATTCCTTTCTCTTTTGACTCACCCCTCCTCAATGTTGACTGGAAAATGTGGGGAAGGTTTGGAATGGTAATTTGTGATGGAAGGGACAGTTCTGCTGTCTCTTAGTAAGTTCTTAGGGAAGGTACCATCAAAGATAGGTTGCTTACCAATCCAAACAGGGGCAGAAGACCTAAATAGACATTTCTCCAAAGAAGACATACAGATGGTAAAGAAGCACATGAAAAGCTGCTCAACATCACTAATTATTAGAGAAATGCAAATCAAAACTACAATGAGGTATCAGCTCACACCACTTAGAATGGGCATCATCAGAAAATCTGCAAACAACAAATGCTGGAGAGGGTGTGGAGAAAAGGGAACCTTCTTTCACTGTTGGTGGGAATGTAAATTGATACAGCCACTATGGAGAACAGTATGGAGCATCCTTAGAAAACTAAAAATAGAATTACCATATGATCCAGCAATCCCACTACTGGGCATATACCAGAGAAAACCACAATTCAAAAAGACACATGCACCTCAATGTTCATTGCAGCACTATTTACAATAGCCGGGTCATGGAAGCAACCTAAATGCCCATTGACAGACGAATGGATAAAGAAGTTGTGGTACATATATACAATGGAATATTACTCAGCCATAAAAAGGAATGAAATTCAGTCATTTGTAGAGACGTGGATGGATCTAGAGACTGTCATACAGAGTGAAGTAAGTCAGAAAGAGAAAAAGAAATATCATATATTGAGATTAACATGTATACACTGATGTGTATAAAATTGATGACTAATAAGGACCTGCTGTATAAAAAAATAAATTAAATAAAATTCAAAAAATTAAAAAATAAATAAATAAATAGTGTTTTTTCTCTTTTTTGAGAAAAAGAAAAGATAGGTTGCTTAGTCTCTTGATTTTAGCTGGGCCTCATAATGAATGTCCAAGCAATGGATGCCATCAATAATATCTTATAAAAATGTCAAAAATATATGAAAAAAGGAGTTTTAGAGAGAACAGTGATATGACCCATCTGAATTAGACTTTCATTTATTTTACAAATAACAATTAAACATCTACCACATGTTGTGTGATCTCCTAGGCACTAAGGATTTGATGAAGAATAATAAGGGCCAACACACGAAGCTGTACAGATTGGGGCATATATATCTTGAAGATGCCTGTAAGGCAGTCCTGCTTCTCAGAAAGAGAGAGATAGAAAGGCTTATTTTTTCCCATAAGTAACTGGGAAATTGTAATGGTGTTTAGCCAAAACTAAGATAGAGGAATTCTATGCAAACCAAGATTTGAGAAAATCAGAGAAGATTTCCTGGAGGAAATACATCTGAGCCAAGACCCAAAATTTGAGTAGAGTTAGCAAGAGAAAAAAGAAGGATTAATATTCTAGGAAGAAGAACATAAAGTCACTGTATTAGTTTCATAGGGCTGACAAAACAAATTATCACAAACCAAATGGCCTAAAAAAAGAGAAACTTATTCTGTCATGGTTCAGAAGAACAGAAGTCTGAAATCAAGGTGTTGGCAAGGTTAGGTCCTTCTGGAGATTCTGAAGGAAAATCTGTCGTGTGCTGTTCTCCTAGCTTCTGGTGTTTGCTGAAAAATCCTTGGTTTGTAACTGTATCTCTCCAATCTCTGTCTCTGTCATCATATACCCTTCTTCCCTATGTATCTCAGACTACCTCTGTGTGTCCTCTCCTCTCCTTATAAGAGCACCAATCACTGGATTTCAGGCCCTCTTGAATCTAACATGAACTTATTTTAACTTAACTGATTATATCTGCAAAGACCCTATTTCCAAATAAGATGACAATCTGAAGTTTCAGGTGGACATGAATTTTGGAGGACACTGCTCAACCCACTATAATCACTAAATGTCCGTGTAATATTTTAGCAATTTTAAAAATCTTTTTTGTTGTATTTTTTTTATACAGAAGGTTCTTTTTAGTCATCAATTTTATACACATCAGGGTATACATGTCAATCCCAATCGCCCAATTCAGCACACCACCATCCCCACCCCACCGTGGTTTTCCCCCCTTGGTGTCCA
>NC_041225.1:896558-901650 GCF_002837175.3 Physeter macrocephalus | reverse complement strand
TAAGTCAGAAAGAGAAAAACAAATATCATATATTAACACATGTATGTGGAACCTAGAAAAATCGTACAGATGGACTGGTTTGCAGAGAAGAAATTGAGACACAGATGTAGAGAACAAACACATGGACACCAAGGGGGGAAAGTGGTGGTGGGGGGGGGTGTTATGAATTGAGTGATTGAGATTAACATGTATACACTGATGTGTATAAAATTGATGACTAATAAGGACCTGCTGTATAAAAAAATAAATTAAATAAAATTCAAAAAATTAAAAAATAAATAAATAAATAGTGTTTTTTCTCTTTTTTGAGAAAAAGAAAAGATAGGTTGCTTAGTCTCTTGATTTTAGCTGGGCCTCATAATGAATGTCCAAGCAATGGATGCCATCAATAATATCTTATAAAAATGTCAAAAATATATGAAAAAAGGAGTTTTAGAGAGAACAGTGATATGACCCATCTGAATTAGACTTTCATTTATTTTACAAATAACAATTAAACATCTACCACATGTTGTGTGATCTCCTAGGCACTAAGGATTTGATGAAGAATAATAAGGGCCAACACACGAAGCTGTACAGATTGGGGCATATATATCTTGAAGATGCCTGTAAGGCAGTCCTGCTTCTCAGAAAGAGAGAGATAGAAAGGCTTATTTTTTCCCATAAGTAACTGGGAAATTGTAATGGTGTTTAGCCAAAACTAAGATAGAGGAATTCTATGCAAACCAAGATTTGAGAAAATCAGAGAAGATTTCCTGGAGGAAATACATCTGAGCCAAGACCCAAAATTTGAGTAGAGTTAGCAAGAGAAAAAAGAAGGATTAATATTCTAGGAAGAAGAACATAAAGTCACTGTATTAGTTTCATAGGGCTGACAAAACAAATTATCACAAACCAAATGGCCTAAAAAAAGAGAAACTTATTCTGTCATGGTTCAGAAGAACAGAAGTCTGAAATCAAGGTGTTGGCAAGGTTAGGTCCTTCTGGAGATTCTGAAGGAAAATCTGTCGTGTGCTGTTCTCCTAGCTTCTGGTGTTTGCTGAAAAATCCTTGGTTTGTAACTGTATCTCTCCAATCTCTGTCTCTGTCATCATATACCCTTCTTCCCTATGTATCTCAGACTACCTCTGTGTGTCCTCTCCTCTCCTTATAAGAGCACCAATCACTGGATTTCAGGCCCTCTTGAATCTAACATGAACTTATTTTAACTTAACTGATTATATCTGCAAAGACCCTATTTCCAAATAAGATGACAATCTGAAGTTTCAGGTGGACATGAATTTTGGAGGACACTGCTCAACCCACTATAATCACTAAGTGTCCGTGTAATATTTTAGCAATTTTAAAAATCTTTTTTGTTGTATTTTTTTTATACAGAAGGTTCTTTTTAGTCATCAATTTTATACACAACAGGGTATACATGTCAATCCCAATCGCCCAATTCATCACACCACTCCCCCCACTCCCCTCTGGCTTTCCCCCCTTGGTGTCCATACGTTTGTTCACTACAACTGTGTCTCAATTTCTGCCCTGCAAACTGGTTCATCTGTACCATTTTTCTAGGTTTCACATATATGTGTTAATATACGATATATTTTTTTCTCTTTCTGACTTACTTCACTCTGTATGACAGTCTCTAGATCCATCCAAGTCTCAACAACTGACCCAATTTCGTTCCTTTTTATGGCTGAGTAATATTCCATTGTATATACATACCACAACTTCTTTATCCATTCATCTGTCAATGGGCATTTAGGTTGCTTCTATGACCTGGCTATTGTAAATAGTGCTGCAGTGAACATTGGTGTGCATGTGTCTCTTTGAATTATGGTTTTCTCTAGGTATATGCCCAGTAGTGGGATTGCTGGATCATATGGTAATTCTATATTTGGTTGTTTAAGGAACCTCTATACTGTTCTCCATATTGGCTGTATCAATTTACATACCCACCAACAGTGCAAGAGGCTTCCCTTTTCTCCACACCCTTTCCAGCATTTGTTGTTTGTAGACTTTCTGATGATGCCCTTTCTAACTGGTGTGAGGTGATACCTCATTGTAGTTTTGATTTGCATTTCTCTAATAATTAGTGATGTTGAGCAGCTTTTCATGTGCCTCCTGGCCACCTGTATGTCTTCTTTGGAGAAAGTCTATTTAGGTCTTCTGCCCATTTTTGGATAAGGTTGTTTGTTTTTTAATATTGAGATGCATGAGCTGTTTATATAATTTGGAGATTAATCCTTGTCCATTGGTTCATTGGGAAATATTTTCTCCCATTCTGAGTGTTGTCTTTTCATCTCGTTTATGGTTTCCTTTGCTGTGCAAAAGCTTTAAAGGTTTATTAGGTCCCATTTGTTTAGTTTTATTTTTATTTCCATTACTCTAGGAGATGGATCAAAAAAGATCTTGCTGTTATTTATGTCAAAGAGTGTTATTCCTATATTTTACTCTAACAGTTTTACAGTGCCCAGTCTTACATTTGGTCTCTAATCCATTTTGAGTTTATTTTTGTGTATGGTGTTAAGGAGTGTTCTAATTTCATTCTTTTACATGGAGCTGTCCAGTTTTCCCAGCACCACTTATTGAAGAGACTGTCTTTTCTCCATTGTATATCCTTGCCTCTTTTATCATAGATTAGTTGACCATAGGTGTGTGGGTTTATCTCTGGGCTTTCTATCTTGTTCCATTGATCTATGTTTCTGTTTTTGTGCCAGTACCATATTGTCTTGATTACTGTAGCTTTGTGGTATAGTCTGAAGTTTCATAGTCTGATGCCTCCAGCTTCATTTTTATCCCTCAATACTGCTTTGGCTATTTGGGATCTTTCGTGTCTCCAGGAAAAATTTAATATTTTTTCTTCTAGTTCTGTAAAAAATGCCATTGGTAATTTGACAGGGATTGCATTGAATCTGTATGTTGCTTTGGGTAGTATAGTCATTTTCAAAATATTGATTCTTCCAATCCAGGAATATGGTATATCTCTCCACCTGTTGGTATCATCTTTAACTTCTTTCATCAGTGTCTTTTTTTGTTTTTTTTTACCTACAGGTCTTTTGTCTCCCTAGGTAGGTTAATTCCTAGGTATTTTATTTTATTGTGGCAATGGTAAATGGGAGTGTTTCCTTAATTTCACTTTCAGATTTTTCATCATTATTGTATAGCAATGCAAGAGACTTCTGTGCATTGATTTTCTATCCTGCAACTTTATCAGATTCATTGATTAGCTCTAGTACTTTTCTGGTGGTATCTTTAGGATTCTCTATGTATAGTATCATGTCATCTGCAAACAGTGAAAGTTTTACTTCCTCTTTTCCAATTTGTATTCCTTTTATTTATTTTTCTTCTCTAATTGTCATGGCTAGGACTTCCAAATCTATGTTGAATAATAGTGCTGAGAGTGGACATCCTTGTATTTTTCCTGATCTTAGAGGAAATGCTTTCAGTTTTTCACCATTGAGAATGATGTTTGCTGTGGGTTTGCCATATGACCTTTATTATGTGAGGTAGTTTCCTTCCATGCCCACTTTCTGTAGAGTTTTTATCATAAATGGGTGTTGAATTTTGTCAAAAGCTTTTTCTGCATCTATTGAGATGATCATATGGTTTTTATTCTTCAGTATGTTAATATGGTGTATCACATTGATTGATTCTCTGTATGTGAAAAATCCTTGCATCCCTGGGATAAATCCCACTTGATCATGGTGTATGATTCTTTTAATGCGTTTTTGGAATCTCTTTGCTAGTATTTTGAGGATTTTTGCATCTATATTCACCAGTGATATTGGTCTATATATATATATATTTTTTTTTTTTTGTGGTATCTTTGTCTGGTTTTGGTATCAAGGTGATGGTGGCCTCTTAGAATGAGTTTGGGTGTATTCCTTCCTCTGCAAATTTTTGGAAGAGTTTGAGAAGGATGGGTGTTAGCTCTTCTCTAAATGTTTGATAGAACTCACCCATGAAGCCATCTGGTCCTGCACTTTTGTTTGTTGGAAGATTTTTAATCACAGTTTCAATTTCATTACTTGCGATTGGTCTGTTCATATTTTCTATTTCTTCCTGGTTCAGACTTGGAAGGTTATATCTTTCTAAAAATTTGTCCATTTCTTCCAGGTTGTCCATTTTATTGGCATAGAGTTGCTTGCACTAGTCTCTTAGTATGCTTTGTATTTCTGAGGTGTCAGTTGTAACTTCTCCTTTTTCATTTCTAATTTTATTGATTTGAGTCCTCTCCCTCTTTTTCTTGATGAGACTGACTAATGGTTTATCAACTTTGTTTATCTTCTCAAAGAACCAGCTTTTAGTTTTATTGGTCTTTGCTATTGCTTTCTTTGTTTCTATTTCATTTATTTCTGCTCTGATTTTTATGATTCTTTCCTTCTGCTAACTTTTGGTTTTGTTTGTTCTTCTTTCTCTAGTTCCTTTAGGTGTAATGTTAGATTGTTTATTTGAGATGTTTCTTGAGGTAGGCTCATATAGCTATAAACTTTCATCTTAGAACTACTTTAACTGCATCCCATACGTTTTGGATCATCATGTTTTCATTGTCATTTGTCTCTAGGTTTTTTTTGATTTCCTCTTTGATTTCTTCAGTGATGTCTTGGTTATTTAATAACATATTGTTTACCCTCCATATGTTTGTGTTTTTTACGTTTTTTTCTCTGTAATTCATTTCTAATCTCATAGTGTTGTGGTCAGAAAAGATGCTTGATATGATTTCAATTTTCTTAAATTTACTGAGACTTGAGTTGGGATCCAAGATGTGAGCTAACCTGCAGAATGTTCCGTGCACACTTGCAAAGAAAGTGTAATCTGCTGTTGTTGGATGGAATGTGCTATAAATATCAATTAAATCTATCTGGTCTATTGTGTCATTTAAAGCTTGTGTTTCCTTATTTATTCTCATTTGGGAAGATCTGTCCATTGGTGTAAGGGAGGTGTTAAAGTTCCCCAGTATTATTGTGTTACTGTCAATTTCCTCTTTTATAGCTGTTAGCAGTTGCCTTATGTATTGAGATGCTCCTATGTTGGGTGCATATATATTTATAATTGTTATATCTTCTTCTTGGATTGATCCCATGATCATTATGTAGTG
>NC_041225.1:855137-896514 GCF_002837175.3 Physeter macrocephalus | reverse complement strand
TGTCTTTTGGTTGGAGCATTTAATCCATTCATGTTTAAGGTAATTATTGATATATATGTTCCAATGACCATTTTCTTTATTTTGGGGGGTTTGTTTTTGCAGATACTTTTCTTCTCTCGTGTTTCACACTTAAAGAAGTTCCTTTAGCATTTGTTGTAGGGCTGCTTTGGTGATGCTGAATTCTCTTAGCTTTTGCTTGTCTGTAAAGCTTTTGATTTCTCTATCAAAGCTGAATGGGATCCTTGCCGGGTAGAGTAATCTTGGTTGTAGGTTCTTCCCTTTCATCACTTTAAGTACATCATGCCACTCTCTTCTGGCTTGTAGAGTTTCTGCTGAGAAATCATTTGTTAACCTTATGGGAGTTCCCTTGTATGTTATTTGTCATTTTTCCCTTGCTGCTTTCAATAAGTTTTCTTTGTCTTTAATTTTTGCCAATTTGCTTACTATGTGTCTCAGCATGTTTCTCCTTGGCTTTATCCTGTATGGGACTCATTGAGCCTCCTGGACTTGGGTGGCTATTTCCTTTCCCTTATTAGGGAATTTTCGACTATAATCTCTTCAAATGTTTTCTCTGGTCCTTTCTGTCTCTCTTCTCCTCCTGGAACCCCTATGAAGTGAATGCTGTTGCATTTAATGTTGTCCCAGAGGTCTCTTAGGCTGTTTTTATTTCTTTTCATTCTTTTTTTTAATTCTGTTCCACAGCAGTGAATTCGACCATTCTGTCTTCCAGGTCACTAATCCGTTCTTCTGCCTCATTTATTCTGTTCTTGATTCCTTCTAGTGTATTTTTCATATCAGTTATTGTATTGTTCATCTCTGTTTGTTTGTTCTTTAATTATTCTAGATCTTTGTTAAACATTTCTTGCATCTTCTCGATCTTTGTCTCCATTCTTTTTCAGAGGTCCTGGATCATCTTCACTATCATTATTCTGAATTCTTTTTCTGGAATGTTGCCTATCTCCACTACATTTAGTTGTTTTTCTGGGGTTTTATCTTGTTCCTTCATCTGGTACATAGCCCTCTGCCTTTTCATCTTGTCTATCTTTCTGTGAATGTGTTTTTTGTTCCACAAGCTGCAGGATTGTAGTTCTTGCTTCTGCTGCCTGCTCTCTGGTGTATGAGGCTATCTAAGGTGCTTGTGCAAATTTCCTGATGGGAGGGACTGGTGGTGGGTAGAGCTGACTGTAGCTCTCAGTGGGCAGAGCTCAGTAAAATTTTAATCTGCTTGACTGCTGATGGGTGGGGCTGGTTCCCTCCTGTTGGTTATTTGTCCTGAGGCAACTCAACAATGGAGCCTACCTGGGCTCTTTGGTGGGGCTAATGGCGGACTCTGGGAGGGCTCATGCCAAGGATTACTTCCCATTACTTCTGCTGCCAGTGTCCTTGTCCCCATGGTGAGCCACAGCCACCCCCGCCTCTGCAGAAGACCCTCCAACACTAGCAGGTAGGTCTGGTTCAGTCTCCCCTGGGGTCACTGCTCCTTCCCCTGGGTCCTGATGCGCACACTACTTTGTGTGTGCCCTCCAACTTGGAGTCTCTTTTTCCCCCAGTCCTGTCAAAGTCCTGCAATCAAATCCCACTAGCCTTCAAAGTCTAATTCTCTAGGAATTCCTCCTCCTGTTGACAGACCCCCAGGTTGGGAAGCTTGATGTTGGACTCAGAACCTTCACGCCAGTGGGTGGACTTCTGTGGTATAAGTGTTCTCCAGTCTGTGAGTCGCCCACCCAGCAGTTATGGGATTTGATTTTACTGTGATTGTGCCCCTCCTACTGTCCCACTGTGGCTTCTCCTTTGTGTTTGGATCTGGGGTATCATTTTTGGTAAGTTCCAGTGTCTTCCTGTCAATGATTGTCCAGCAGTTAGTTGTGATTCTGGTGTTCTCACAAGAGGGAGTGAGAGCACATCCTTCTACTCCACCTTCTTGGTTCAGAACCCTGTTTTAGCAATTTTTGCCACTTTGATCTCATATTAAACCTCTTACTTCTACAGTTCAACTTTTCATATTTTATTATAATTAATGGTTTGAGAGTCTGTCAACCTTCATAAGAATGTTAACTTCTTGATGCAGATAATGAAACAACCTCAGCATCTACCCCAAAACCTAGACAACAAATAAATATTCCTCAAAAAATGCAAATTTTTGAGACTTACTTTCCTCAACTGTAATTATGTGGTGGGCTCACTACACAAAACACAATCTTTCTGTCTTTCTCAAGAACTCCATATCAGAATATGCCTTGGTCTGGAATATAGCAATACACAAAAGTCAAACATAAGAGAAGGTGGCTTTAAAATGTGATTATGGGCTGCATTCTTCCAGCTGCAACTCATTACCACTTTTATTTTTAATACAGTGATTATGATAATGTTGAGCAACAGAGAAGGATTAATGATAGTTTATACACATTGCAGCTACATGCTCTTTTTCTAACAGAGTTGTGAAAAATCCCTTGAAAAACTGCTTTTGTATTTGTAGTAATATTCCTTTTACAAACCTTGATAATGTTTCTACAAGATGAGAAGACCCTTGGTTATTTTCATGCTAGAAACCTGAGAAACTAAAGTCTTATAAACACAGAAAAATTATAGAACAAATCCACTGCCTTCAAATAATAATAATGTTATTCTACATAACAACATTTTTTTCTTCTTCTTTTAGCTGCATTTTAACTATAATTATCATGCTGTATATTATATCCCCAAAACTTATTTATTGTATAACTGGAAGTTTGTATCTTTTGATCACATTTACCCATTTTGACCCCATCCCTCATCTCTGGCAACCACATTTTGATCACCGTTACCCATTTGTTTGTACCTTTTGTACCTTTTGATCACCTTTACCCATTTTGACCCCATCCCTCATCTCTGGCAACCACCAATCTGTTCTCCGTATCTGAGTTCTGTTTTTTCAGATTTCACATACATGTGAGACAATATGATACCTATCTTTCTCTCTCTGACTTATTTCACTTTGCATACTGCCCCCAAGTTCAATCCATGTTGTTTCAAATAGCAGGATTTCCATATATATATATATACACATAATATTTTTATATGCACATATACATATTTTTATATGTATACATATACATTTTCTTTATCCATTCATCCATTGATGAACACTTACATTGTTTCCATGTCTGGGCTATTGTAGATAATGTTGCAGTGAATGTGGAAGTGTAGATATCTTTCCAAGATACTGATTTTGTTTCCTTTGGATATATACCCAGACATGGAATTGTTGAATCATATGATAGTTCTATCTTTAATTTTTGGATGAACCTCCATAATGTTTTCTATGATTGCTGCACCAATTTACAACCCTGCCAACAGTGTACAAAGGGTCCCCTTTCTTCACATCCTGTCAACACTTGTTATCTGTCTTTTTGATGATAACCATTCTAACAGGTGTTAGGTGACATCTCATGGTGGTTTTGATTTGCATTTCCCTAATGGTTAGTGATGCTGAACACATTTTCATGTACTTGTTGGCTACTTGTAAGTCTTCTTTGGAAAACATGTCTATTCAGTTCCTCTGCCCATTTTTAAATTGCATTATTTGTTTTTTGATATTGAATTGTATGAGTTCTTTGTATATTTTAGATATTAACTTTGTATTAGATATATCATTTGCAAATGTCTTCTCCCATTCAGTAGGTTGCCTTTTCATTTTGTTGATGGTTTCCTTCACTGTGAAAAAGCTTTTTACTTTGATATAGTCCCACTTGTTTGTTTTTGCTTTTGTTTCCTTTGCTTTTGGTGTCAAATCCAAAAAAATCATTACTTAGATGGATGTCAAAGAGGTTACCTATATATATGTTTTCCTCTAGGATTATCATGGTTTTGGATACTACATTCAAGGCTTTAATCCATTTTGAGTTTATTTTTGTGTATGGTGTAAGATAGGAGTCCAGTTTCCTTAATTTGCATGTGGCTATCACTTATAATTTTCATTGCAGTTTTAAATATATAATCTCTTTGATCCTCATAAATCTCTCATAGGGTGAGTGTTTTAGATAAGATTCCCTCCAAGTATAAGATGTAAATCTTGTGGAATTGTTAAAGGATGATTCTGAGGAGAAATGCATAGAAAGTGAGAGAAGAAAGACATCCTAGGGGAAAAAACCAAGCAAAGAGGTGATTTCAGGGAAAGTTTTTCTCAGCATAATCTCACTGGGAGCTCTGGAATATGAAGAACATAACAGAGCTGTCCCACATTTAGGCAAAGAGGCCAGACATTTGTGCCCCTACATAGTCGGTCATTAGCTATGTGTTAGCCACCGGGAGCAGGAGATGTAAGCTTCCAATCATTTTGGGTGAGCTGGCTCCTATCTGCCAAGGGCAATCCTCTAAAGAAAGTACAACTGTGGATCATTAGCAGCACACCATTATAGCAGCCAGTGGTATTTGTAGAGCCAGGTAAGAAGAATCTGGGCAGGGCACAAAAAGCATCTCCTCCAGCAAGTATGGTAAAAGATCCCATTTTACAAAAGTTACAACCAAGCCTTAGAAAAGTTAAGTAATTTTCCAAATCTACTGAGCCAATATACAACACAATCAGAACATGAATTCAAGTCTTACTTCATAGACTATATTCTTTCTGCAGTCTCTGCTTCACAGCAAATTCTTTGGTAAATACTATATGCTGCTGTGGATGATCCTACTGGGCAAGAATGGGAGGGCTCATTCTAGAACTTACTAAACAGTGTCTTCTTACTAGGAACAAATTATCATAGCAATGACCGTTGATCCCGCTTGTGTAGATGGACCAGTTTTATCAATAATAACTTAAGAGAGTCTTAATTTTTCATATAAACAAATCTTTCTTTTTTCTTTTTTTCTTTTCATGAAAGGTTATGTTTGCTCTCTGTCAACTAGAGACTATGTTAAAAGGTAAAAGTTGACCCCAAATGATCTCAAGTGTAAGCAATACAATATTTTGCAAGATATTACTAAAAGTATTAAGAAAATTACCATTTGAGTAAATCAACACAGGCCCAGTACATTCTACCCTCATACCGCCTTATCTTGGGAAGGGTAAAACACATTTGAATATATGGCACTTTTATTAGAGTGACCAGCAATAATCTTGAGCCATGTGTCATTGTTTGACCAAATCTAAACAGGGCAAGCCTGAGAAGAAGCATTCTTTCTTAAAAACATCATAAAAATCCCCATTTCATGCAACATTCTCTTTCAAAGTTACAGGTAAGCTATTTCTGACACTTCAGAAATGAATAACTTGCTCTGATTGTTTCATCCAGAAGCTTGAGTAAATCATCAAACCTCAGAGAAATTGCTAAAATACAAGGAAGAAAATGAACTTTCCAGCTTACTTATTCAAACTCCTATACCTGCTTTAGATTATATTAGGGATTTCTTGTCCTTAGACAAATTTAGGGGTTTTATTCCACTGTTGAAGATAACTAGGCACAAATGTGTTATAAAACCATCTCAGGGCCTTGCACAACATACTTTATTTTGGCTATGAATTATACTCATTTCTTTATGAAGTTATGGATTTCCAAGACATGATAGGTTTTAAAGTTAAATTTTTCATCACCCAACACAAAAATGCATATCTGGAGATGATTTACCACAGTGTTGGTCTGTATATCTTTTTTTTTTTTTTTTTTTACTCCATTATTATAAAAGTGACAGAACAATTTCTGGTGTATCTCACTTGGCTAAAGAGAAAGTCTTTGTTACTAATGTCCCTACATATTCTACCAGGACATCAGGTAAAATGCCAAGAAGCATCTATCTTAATGTATTCTAGAAGTACTTTAATAAAAATGACACATAAACTGTGCCAAAGGGGGGAATATGTGATTTAACTAAACAAGTGTATGCATAAAAGTTAACTTAAAAATCTACTCAAGGAGATATAACCAATTTTAAATTAATTTGCCACTTTAAAATGAACTAGTTGAAAAGAACAATGTATTCTATATTTAAAAAGATAACATTCCAATAAAGTAAGAAATTACACACACATAATATGCATAATATGCATATGCATATTTTAAATGTATACTGCTGTCTATAATTAAAAGTGATGCACCAGTAAAATCTGGGAACAGTTGCTTTTCCCTGCAAGAGAATTGGGATGTAGTAATCTTTATCTATACAGGCTTGGGTAATTAATGTTTGCAAGTATTTTGAGTTATTGCAATGATAATCTCCATAGAAAGATGAAACAGACATTTGAGGCTGAATAAACCACTTGGAAAGGCTGTCATAAAAACAAGTTCAACCACTAGGAAGAAAATGATACATCTGTGTGGTTTACCATCAAAGGAGGCTTCTAATCCATCACTCCCAAAGAAAAAAGAAATGCTGAAAAAGAAATAAAATTTAAAAAATATTTGCTTCACTACCATCTCATACCCTCCTAGAACACCAAGTCCCTACATCAGCCATTTTTTTGATCCATTCTAGTGAAATAGTAAATTAAGAGAGATGTCATAGGATTATTGTTAGATGCTTAATCTTCAAGGGTGATCTTTTCCCAAAGGTGTCTGAATTTTATAAGAGGGCTATTTTTGATGCATATAAAGCATTCTTCAGTATTCCTTTTAGAATAAAGATACTGGTCTTTAATGCTGTAATTCCAGGCATATAGAAAGTCTTGCCTTATTATTACTATTGTCTCATTATTACTGCCTGATTATTATGAGTGTTGGATAAAATAGTTATTGATATAAATGACAGGTTATGAAGAGAGAGGATTTGTTGATCTTTTGACAATCGTCTAAACAATGGGAACATCTTTTCCAAGCTAAGTTCTCCTATCCCATGTCATTACACTAATTCTCACATCTTTTCTAAATCAAATTCTTTCTATATGGAGAGAATATTTTGACAGAGAGAGCCTATAGTGTGTAGGATTTTAACAATAGACAACTGCTAGAAGGAGAGCCCTCCCTGACTGTGTTTCAGATCTAGCCAAAGTCACTTATTACCAGACTCTATGGACACCCGAACTTACAATGAGTTTTCTGACCCCAGGAGGATTTAGATAAACTCTGGATAAGTTCTGTTCTGTGACATAAGTACTGAGTTGCTTAACAGCAAAAATGTTTCTCCTCTTAAACACCTCAGCCAACAACATTTCTGCAGGATTTATAAGGATGCAACAGGATGAGGGTGCCAAGTGTCCCTGGGTGAGAGCAGTTTTTGTTAATCTTACATGAGGCTTAAGACTCTAAGTCCATTTTCAACCCCTTCTGAATCCTTTCTTTTCTAAGCTCAAGGATGAAAGGGGCCCTGCAGGTGGTTCTGCTCTTCCCTTCCTCAGTTGGTGTGCAGAGGTTTGCTGGACAGGAAACCACAAGCCCTCATTCTTAGTCAGTGGGTAATCAGAATATTATAGGCAACTTGATTCTGGATGCTGGAGTGGATTTAGAGTAAAATGGATTTTTTTATTAATGCATTTCTGACTACTGCTTTCTACTCTGTTCAGAAGTAAAGTAAGTTCCCTTTCCTTTTAGAAGATCCACTCCTTGGAGATTCTATAAATATAGCTTTTAATTTAACTCCTGTGAAAGAATGGAAACATGTCTTTGAGGGAAATTGACATCTTTCAGAGGCACTATCTCTCCCCATTTGTCACTGCCTCCCTGAGTGTCATTAGCCTCCCCTGGATAGGAAAAAGTTTTGTACAAAGCCCCAAAAAGCTAAAAGTCCTTAGGTTTAAGGGCATTTGTTTACTGAACCCATCTGATTCAGCAGTGATGTATGTGCAGAGGAAGTCTTTCTTTGCCTGTCTTAGCTTTGAAGGAGTGTGATTTTTCTTTTCTACTCAAGTTCTATTCAGAAAGCAAAACAAGCACACAATTCTCTGGTTGTCCTTTGCATCCCTCTGCTGTGTATTTCACAGGAAACCTCATTATTAAAATAAAAATATCATTTGTAATCTATTAAAATAGGCTTGGTTTGATCAAAGGCCATGGTGAAGGAGGGTGGAATAAAAACTGCATCTTGAGTCAAAAAGGTCCATTTTGTTGTGCTACAGTGTAGAACATGCTGTCAATTGAATGAGACCAGAGCAATAAATTCTGGGGATTCTGGGGTGAAAGCATTTCTTATCACTCTTGGATTGAAAGGTTCATGGTATTTTAGGGTTTTCTCCAGTTGCCTTGAATGATTAAAGAAAATGTCAAAGAACATTGGGGAGGAGGTGCCAAATCCTTCCACCTGAGGCCTTCCCAATATATGATTGATGGATCCTGTCAAGGGGGTTGTCACTTAGTAAAGTACCAGCTACCACACAGAGAAGGTGTTTGGTGCTGTACAAACATTTTTTTTTCGCCCAGCCCTTGGAAAAGGAGGAGAAATGGAGGACTAGCAGCATCCCATCACACACAGTATGACCCAGAGAGATCGAACTGAACACAGAAATGTTCTGGCCTTCTTTTCAGATCTTGCACCGAAATAATTTAAACCCATCATCAATTTCCATCTGCTTGGACTCTGGCCCAAAAGTGAGAGTCAAATAGCAATCAATGCCAGTTCCTCAATTACCCAGTGTCATAGCATCACAAATAATTGTGATGACAAAAATTTTTATTTTCCAAGTGAGGAAGAAAACACTCCAAGAAGCCTAACAACTACTACTGTGGAAGCCAAACACATTCACTCACAAATAAGACATAGTATTGTCTCCAGATCCCACTGGAAGAGATTTGGCTGACTTAAAACAAAACAGAACCAGATAAACAAAATACCTCTCCAACGTAAGAGAAAGCTCACTGTTTACTAGCTGTGTGACTGTGTTCAACTTTGCTGTGCCTTTCTTTTCTTATTGTCAAATGGGGATAAGAATATATCTACCTTTAGGTCATTTATGAGACCAAATGGGTACATAGAACATTGCCCAGTGTCTAGCTATTTAAGTGTTAGCTGTTACCATTAACCTTCTATACTGAGGCATGTCAATGGGCTACTGTAGATACACACATAAAGGATAGCCCGAGTCTATATTCATCCCTGACTCACTCAATCCCTCACAACACTGCTGTATGAACTATCTGAACTCATCAACTGAACTTGATTTTCCTCACCTTCTAAATAAACTGACTACACATGACTCTGCTACATAAGGATGTGGTACAAATGACCACAGACTCTAATGATCCCTGGAGTGACTGATGTGAAAATAAGTGCTAAATTCAAAACCTAACGTGACATATATGCTGACCTCAGCTCTTCTTGAAAAGATTAAAGTTGAAGCATGAAGGGAATAATGTTTGCTAGATCATACTTTCATTGAGCTGTAGCTTCACGGATTACAAAATTAAGTAAAAACACCTGACTACAACAGGTCAGATTTTTTGTTGTTTGCCATTTTTATTCTTGAAAAGTTTCTTAAGATTTTTCTGAACTGCAGGCTAAATAAATGTTAGCTTAGCCCCCATTGCTACTGCCTACCAAGGAGTTCTCTGAATGACTAAGTGCCTCAGGCACAATGAAAGTGGATTTATGAGTTTTCCAGGGATCTACTATAGACAAATAAGGCTGTGCATCAGAGGGTCCTATTTAAAGCTAAGTTAATCAGCCAAAGAACAGTGCTAGAAGGAAAGGAAACGGCAGAGGAGAGGAATGTAGAGAGTCCGTGCTTGGATGGGCAAACAGCAGAAGGTAAACACTTGAAGGCCAGGCCGATGGAAAATGCTCACGCTAAAGGTACTCTTCTTTGTACTAAATCACACCACTGGAGATGGAATGAAAGGTGAGCTATGGGAAGCTAATCCAGCCAAGTATCCCACAGCCCCCAAGGTTACAGATACCTGTCAACAAGCACTGGTACTGAGGGCCACATCCCTTCAGAAAGGGATGTGGAAGTGTTTCTTCCAGATATTCTTTTTATTTGGGATCATAAGTTAAACGTTATTGGACATTTCCCAGAAAATATGTTGATCAGTTCTAAAATACCTAATATCTTGTTCTTTGAAATACCTGGAAAGTTTTCTTACAGTTTAAAACTAGATAATAGTATGTAACACATTATTAAAAAATATATATTGTTTATAAGTTACCTGTACAGCCTAACTAATTGATGTGCCCTTTGTCTTTAATAACCATGGATCTTGGTGCATGAGGCTTAAGGAACAATGTCTAATGTCATGCACATACTCAGTTTATAGGTATATAGATACTAAAACTAAGGACTTCACAGCCAAGCAATGCAAAGAATTTGATGTTTGGTGAAGGAATTATTACATAGACTTGTGCTTTCTTCCCTTTTTTTCCTTGTTTTTATTTAATGAGAAGTGCTTAAACCTAGGCACATAATGGCAATTGTATTTGTGGAGTGGGATGGGGAAAACTAATTGAGCAAGGCCAGGCCTGAGAAAAATGGGATGTTCATTGGTTATATATGTATTTTCACCCTCTGTCTCCTTATTCACTGTGGTTCTTTGCTCCCCATTTCACTGCTATACAGTACTCTTATCCTCTCATATCTTTCTTCTTATCAAAACTCTCAAAAAAAATAATCTGATATCCATCAACATTAGGAATAACCAAAAAAAGTACTCCACTTGTTAGGCATTCTTTGAGCATAAGCATTTTGACAGACATCAAACCTTTAATATACAGAGGAAATAACAAAGGCAAGGGTGCATTTTGTGGAGATCATTACCTCTGTAGCTAAATGTCTTCAATTTATTTGAATCTATTCTGCATGTTATTATTAATAGAATAACATGGAGTATGCCCTCATAATATTTACAATCTGAAAACAGAGACATAAACATGAATACAATGCAGCACTCAGATGTGAAAAACAGGAGAGGTATACAAAAGGCTATGAAGAAAAAGTAACTCACTCTCCCCAGGGAAGTTAGAACATGTCAGATTCTTGGTCTTAAAGGAAATGTAAGCATTTTTCCAGGTAAGGGGAAGAAAGGAATCATCCTTAAAAGGGAAAAGAATGTGAAAAAATGGTGGTGGAGGAGGGGGAATTGAAAACATGCCCTGTTTGAGAACTGGCCAAAATAATTTCACAAGACCTTAAAATCACACACTTAGGTGAGTCCAGATGAGATCAGGTTTGTGAATATGAATATTGCTAGCAGGCTAACAATCATATTTACAAAAGAAATTGTAGTGGACTGTCTTGCTCATCACCTTATCACATCACAGAACAGCACTGCCCCAGAATTGGTGATCTTGTCTTGAAGATTTTCAAGGGAAGGAGTCAACTACTTTTTCTGGCCAACATATTCAGCATCTAACAAACCTTATTCTCAAGTACTGGGGAGGCTTAAAAAGGGGGATACAAATGTGAGAATTAGGCAAACAGTAAGCAATTGTCCATGGCTGAAATATGACTGCCTCTCCCGTCTGACTCACATTCTAAATGGTATCTGCCATTACCTTTGTCTCATTCATTTCCCACTTTTTATTACTAAGGTCCTACTTTTCTTAATATTTTACACAATTGCTGTGTTTTCACTTGGATGCTGTTAGAATTCTCCTGGGATGATTGATAGTTGTTTTAATTACCAGCTCATTTCCTCAGCAGCTTGCGGCGATGGGAAGTGATCCATGCTATAGGAAGTTGCATTTTTCTCTGAATTTAGTGAAGTTTCTGCTTCAGAGAACAGGGCTTTCTGCCCTTCCCCTGAAGCCAAAAGCTCAGCCTCTCTGTACACCAGTGCTTAATCAAATCTCGGAGACAGAGTTTTGGGTGAAGTAGAAAAGAATAACTTTATTGCTTTGCCAAGCAAAGGGGGACACAGTGGGCTTCTTCCCTTGAAAACCATGTATCCCAACCTGGGAGGATATGATGAGGAGTTTTATAGCAACAGTTCAAGGGTGGAAGTTGCTGACAAGATGAGCGTATGTGCAGGGTCTCAGGTGGTTGGTCTCCTAATCTTGGTGAGCTTCTCTGGTCCCTTTAATCTTGCCTCAGGTGGTTTCTTAGCTGCTCCTCCCTTGATTAGCAACTGTGGGAATCTGCCCTTCGGAACTCAGAGAAGGTCATGGAGGCTGAAGTCTTGCCTACAAGAAACGGGAGAAAAAGCCCTCCATTCCCAGGAACCACACAGGGCCCCACTGGGTTTCTCCCTTCCCCTTTTTCCTGCCCCCTTCCTCCTCCTCCTCCTCTTTTTTCTTCTTCAGCTTTTAATTTAGTTTAGCCTCCTCTACAAACACGTGGAGGTTTCCTTTATACAGAGATGTACTGCTCACTTATTTAATATGGTTTCATGTTTGTTCTTTGGTCTACTAGTGCACTCATTTCTGAATGTTGGTGATTTGCAGTTGCAAAAGGAATACTAAGTGTAATGTTCTTTGCATTATTTCCAGACCACCAGCACCATCCCTATCCCTCTGATCATTTTACTTACCATTATAATTCCTGTTTGAAATCCTCCCATCCTCTCTTTTCAAAGACAATCAAGATGACTTAGTAATTAGAAGAAATTGCTTAGTTTTGGGAATTTGATTTAATTTGAAGTATTATATAAAACACAATTCTCAACTGACTCTTGAATTCAGAAAACAAATGTATCAGTTTCTTTTCCCAGAATACATTTATTCCTTCCAAGTGAACTGAATTATAATTACGCTGAACAACTAATTAAAAAGCATTTATTCATTTCCTACTGTTAAGGATACACAGAAGCTTGAGATATGACCACTCTGGTCCCAATCTTGGTGGCACAGAAGGCCGGCAATGCTTACACATCTAGATCAAAGAGAGAGCAAATGAGTGCCCGTGTGGCACAGGCATAGGCGAAATTAGAGTTCAGGTACAGTGCTAAGTCTGAGTTGTTAACATATTTGTAATGGTTAGCGTTTACCAGGAAATGAAGGCATAGAACAGAGCTCACTTCAGAAATCCTTTCCATTCTCATTCACGGGAATGTGACATGAGAAGGATTGTGTCTTCTGGGAATGGGGTAACATTTGGGCCAGAGAGCAGTTGCACACTGAGCAGACCCTTTGAAAAATGTTGATGTTAGCTCATCAGTACCTGCCTTTGAAGCCCAGCAAAGGTGCCAGATGTTGTTTGTGAGATAATCACTCTTGAAGTGCCTGGCATTTGTTTCTTGCACTATACAACTGTACCACGTGAACATCCACAGTCAGAAGAGCAGAGACCACTGTGAAGATATATGTAAGAGGAAAGAAGGAGAGATGCCCAGAAATTTTATTATTGTTATTTGACCCTGTTTTTTGAATAAATTCTTTTTCTTTTAATATGACAAAATAGGTTAAAGGTTTCATTAGAGCAGAATTTTATGTAATTCATTAGTAAGCTGTCTTATGGGACAGCAGTTAGGTACAATTACAAAAATCCATTTTAATAATACTTAGTGTCTACGTAACATTTTGAATTCCAGAATCATTTTGCATGTATTAATTTACTTAATCTAATAAACACCACTTTTCAGGGGAGATGTGTAATGATCCTGATTTGTAAGGATCAGGGATTAGGGACAAGAGTGGTGATGAGGCCTCTCCTGAAGCCTCTTAAGTGAATTTATGTCCTGCCAATAATATAGTAGTAGTAGTTTTTGTTCAGTTCATCTCTTGTCAAACCCAATTTTGTGTGCCCAACGCACGGTGAGGCCAAACAAACTAAAACATCAGAGTTTGGAGCAGAGAAAGATTTACTGCAAGTGCCATGCAAGTAGAATGGGGTGGCTCACGCTCAAAAGACCTGAATTCTCAGATGGGTTTCAGGGAAGAAGTTTTTATAGGCAAAATTGCAGGGGACGACTGCAGGGTGTGTAATCCTCCACTGATTGGTTGGTGGTGAGGTAACAGAGTGGTGTTCCAGGAATCTCAATCATCAGCCTTCTGGTTCCAACCAGTCTGGGGTTCACATGCTTGTGCTCAGCCTGAAGTTACTATCTCAACAAGGGTGGAACCCTCCATTCCTGTATAAGAACTCAGAGATTATAATCAGATTGTTATGCACTTTCCTGGAGGAGGAACCAGTACCAGGTCCCATGATGCACTATTGTTTCTTTATGCATTCCCTCACTTCTCCAATTGCTAACATTTTGGATCTGCCCTTTGGAACTCAGAGGAGGTCTAAGAGTCTGAAACCTTTTCCCTACAAACAAGAAATGGGAGACACAGAAAGCCCTTTGTATTACTTGGGAGGACCCCAAAGGATCTTGCACAATTTCACATCCTCTTCCTAAGTTCAAAAGTTAGGAAGTTACATAATGCATAATGCCAAACTCTGAGACAAGGTTTTCTTTTCTATATACTATGTCGTCAAATGTAAGGACAAATAATTTTCCAATTAAAAAGAGGAATGCAAACTCAGCAAACTACATATACATCATAAAATGTTGTGCAAGTATGCAATATTGGCTCTGGAAAATTCTATCTAACTCCTTTGTACACTTGACATCCCACATGTTGCATCACAAAAATAATGATCTTGGAAATTCTCAGAGCTTGTGGTTTGTGTTAGCTCCTGTGGCATAGTCTAGACACTGTCCAGCCGGTTAGCCAATACAGATTTTGGAAAGTTTCTACTGAGTGCTTAGTTGTATGTTCAATTCCAAGGGAAATACAGTATAAATCTAAAACATGGCTTTAAGGACTTATGGGTTAGTTGTGGAAAGATTAACCTTGATGGAAAAAGGAAATATTAAAATGGTATTTGATGAGAAGACCCAGGAACACTCAAATCCTGTCCTCAGGTTACACTTATCTATCGCTGTGTAACAAATCTTCCTAAAATCAAGTGGAGGAAAACAAGCATTTTATAATTTTTACACATTCTGTTAGGAATTTAGATAGAACATTGGGTGTGTGGATTGCTTATGCTCCATAATGCCTGCAGCCATAGCATTGAATGCTGGGGATGACCCAATTGTTGGAGCCTGCAATGATCTGGAGGTTTCTTTGCTCACATATCTCACATATCAAAACCCTCTAGGACAGGATTTAATACAGAGAATTAAGGATCTAAGGCAACCTTTGTAAAGACTTGGGAAAGAAATATCAGGGAAGCTACTGCTGCCTTTTAGGAAATCACAAGTATGGAAATGCCAAGGATGCTGTCGTCAATGATGGGGTGAGTTTTTAACCTGGTTCTATCCAGAGGCATCTAGAAGGACACAGAAGAAATATTTTCCTTCCTGACCAAAAAAGAAAGAATGATGAGAACAGCAACAGGACAAAGCCATTTTTCTCCCAGCTGCTTTCTTGCTTCTTTGAGTCTAAGGGTAGGATGCTTGGTACTGTGACAGTCATCTCACAGCCTGGAGGGGAGACACCATTCACATACTGAGAATGGAGAAGCAAAGGGACTGTGCATCAACCTCTAATCTTCTGCCTCTATATTTATGTGAGATTAATCTGCTCCTACTTTTACCGAAGTAGTCTCGTATTTACAGCTGAACATATCTAGTCTGAAACATACACAAAAAGAAATGTTGACAGGTTTCTGTGATGATAGCAATTAATCTTTGGATGGATCCATAGATTGAGAAGCTGCATATACAGAGGAGAGCAGCTTTCTCTGACTTCAGGAAGCTTACCACCATTTTGTGTCATGGCCATTTTACATCCTAATTTCTTCAACATATTTGGCAATAACCACACAAATATGAGAAATCCAAGGTCTAAGTTACAATGTCCACGAAGTTAGGTAAATGCATTCCATTCTTCTCTTGAATGTTGGTGAAACTATGAGACAGAATGGAACATGAAACCTGGGAAATGGGACCCTTGGCTGCAGTGCGTGCACCTGGACAAATGTCTCCTTGTCTCTTGAAGCAGCAAAATACAAAGAAACAATAAGGGACTAAAAACCACTGCACTTGTGAGCAGTTGGGGAAAATTATAAACAACAAGATACAAAAAGACCAAAAACCTAACTGCCACTTCTCAGGAGCCGGGAGCAAAAGCAGGATACTGGGCATGCCTCCTGCACACAACATCACAAAATGGTATGCAAATCACCTAAGCCATTCCTCTGGCCTGACCCCTGGACCCACCTCTACCATCACCCCATCTACCCCACCTCAGGGAGTGCTCGACCCCCTCAGGGAGTGAGCAAGGGAACTTGTTACTTGTTTTTGCTCCCTCCTGCTACAGCAGGGGTCCCAATAAAGCCTTGCTTGAATTTCTTGTCTGGCCTCTTATAAATTTGTATTGATTAAGGAGGCCAAGAACGCTGGTTGGTAACACCTACAAAAGGCAAAAGGAAAATAAAAACTTGGTATTTTTACTGTCCCATTTACATGGTGTAAAAGGTGAATACTCTGGATTTTTATTTGCCAGTCCAGCCACTCACAGAAACACAGATTTCTTGACCTCATTTTTAATCCAAACTCCTGGGGAAGGGCCACTGTTTAGTCAAGCCTCCTCTGAAACAGCGTGACTGAAATAGGGGAGCAGGTCAGCAGCAAGTTCCAGAAAGTGAGGTGAGAAGGGTGAGTAGTCAACCAGTTAGTGCCTCCATGAAGGAAGCTGTCTGAGTTAGGCCAAATATCATCTGGAAAGGCAGTGCCACTACCATTCAGCACAGGTAATGAGAAGAAGTAAAGATATACTCCTTGTGCTGTGGAATACCCAAACAAGGTAAATTACCAGTACAAGAAGAATGATGACAATAAGAGTGATACTGGATCACCAAGGACAAATGAAAAGATTCTTTTCTGCTTTCTAACAGCATCTAACACATCTATCTAGAGTATAGATATTTCACTTATGATATGATATGATTTAGATATGATTTAGACACCTCAATGTCTCCTGGAAAATTATCCCTCTGCACTCTGACAGACATATTTCTTCAACTTATATCTTTATTCCCAAGGTTTAAATTTACTGGAGAAAGCAAGTACTTTATCCCAACATAAAAGCATGCACATAGTTAAATAATTTGGCAATACCCAGCTTGTGGGATTTTAGTTCCCTAACCAGGGATTGAACCTGGGCCCTTGGCAGTGAAAGCACAGAATCCTAACCACTGGACCACTAGGGAATTCCAAATAATTTGTTTTTAAAAAGTCAAATATCTGGGCTTTACTTCTTGATTCAGTAGGTAAGGATGAGTTGAGGCTCAAGAGTCCAGTTGGTTGTGATACAAGTGGCTTGAGCTCCATGGCTTTGTATTCTTTAGCGTTGAATGAAGGTCCCAAGGACAAGTCTGCTTAAGAAAGAAAGTGCCCCAAAGTTACGCAGTTCTGACGGGTGAGAGGGAAGAGTAGAATAGTGTCAGGATAGGGGTGAGGGAAAGTCATGTAAAAGAAGATTGAGCTGCCAAGTAAATACTACTAAATCTACCACACAAATTTCCCAAAGGGAGTTCGAAAGGCTAGAATATAACCTAGGGAGAAATGTTCTATTGCAAGTGGATTTGAAAATTGGGAGTTAAATGGAGGACTGTGTTTTATTATTTATCCAATATCTGACATTTTCAGTCACCTCTGCTCTAAATTATGAGATAGGTGGAAATGTCCTCTGCCCTGTGCCCAGCCCCATGGAATACTTTCAAGTAAAAAGTGGAGAACACTCAGGAGATGTGGATCAAGTGGTATTTATTGTGTCAGCTTCATGCAAACATGGGTGAAGGCCAGATATAGATTGGTGACTCACTCACATTTAGATGCAGTCTGAGTAAAATGTTTTCATTTCTGCATCATGGAAGCAAATTTGAAAGCTTTCACTCAAACCATGGAATTGAATTTCTTGCAACAAAAAAGTGACCTACCTCCTAGAACAGCTTTGAAAAGTCCCATTTTGACTTCTGCTTAGTTTCCAAATCTAATTTTATTTAACACCAGCCTAGAAACAACCAGAATGATGATATTTTGCCTCTAGGTAATTCTATGCCCCTAAATGCATTTCATATAAGAAATAAGAATGAATTAAATGTGGTTAATCTTCAGTATTAAAAAAATCTTTTCAAAATAGGCTTTAGATATTGCATATTCTTTTTAAAGGTGCTGAAATTGCATCCTGAATGTCTATACTTTAGGGGCTTAAATGATATCAGGAAACTCTGTTACCCTGTATCTATAGCCATTTGCTCCATGAATATTTATTTTATAGAGGAAGCTTACCATTTTTTACAAGCTTTCGGAAGAGGCAAGAATTAAAACATTAAGGATTTATACACTGCCTCCAGATATTTGTCCTAAATTATCTTGTAATGTTCATGATGAAATCAGTCTACAGGAAAATTCTCCCTGACTTCAGATGTAATGTGAATGTTCCTGTACATCTTATACATAACAAAGGAGTCATCATAAGGTATATGAAGATCAATGGATCCATGACCATCATCACAGCATCTGGAAGACAGGAGATGTAAATTTTTGTGACATATTGTTCAAAATCCTTTTTGAACATCTTTATTGAGATATCGTTGACATATAAAAATCGCATAGGGACTTCCCTTGTGGCTCAGTGGTTAAGTATCCACCTGCCAATGTAGGGGACGTGAGTTCCATCCCTGGTCCAGGAAGATCCAACATGCCACAGAGCAACTAAGCCCGTGCGCCACAACTACTGAGCCTGCGCTCTAGAGCTTGTGAGCCACAGCTACTGAGACCGCATCATCACAGCATCTGGAAGACAGGAGATGTAAATTTTTGTGACATATTGTTCAAAATCCTTTTTGAACATCTTTATTGAGATATCGTTGACATATAAAAATCGCATAGGGACTTCCCTTGTGGCTCAGTGGTTAAGTATCCACCTGCCAATGTAGGGGACGTGAGTTCCATCCCTGGTCCAGGAAGATCCAACATGCCACAGAGCAACTAAGCCCGTGCGCCACAACTACCAAGCCTGCAAGCCACAACTACTGAGCCCACACGCCACAACTACTGAAGCCCTCGTGCTTAGAGCCCATGCTCTGCAACAAGAGAAGTCACTGCAATGAGAAGTCTGCCCACTGCAACAAAGAGTAGTCCCCACTTGCCACAACTAGAGAAAGCCCGCACACGCAGCAATGAAGACCCAATGCAGACAACAACAACAAAAATTCGCATACATTAAAGGTGTACAATTTGATGTATTGATATGCATACACATTCTGAAATAATCATCATAATCAATCAAATTAACATATATATCACTTCTACACAGTTACTGTTATCAAATGGGGGTCTCGCTGCTCACCATTTGCAAAATCAACTACATACTTACAAATGTTGGTAGAAAGGAAAGGTGCCTTTAATCATAATGCCAGCAACCTGGGGAGATGGTGGACTCAGCATCTCCCAAAAACCACCTCCAAAAATTGTGCTCCGCCATGAAACTTTTAAAGAGAAACAAGGAAGTAATCTCAGTTAATCATTGAGATGGGGGTCAAAGTCGTCAACATCTCCCACTGTGTGCAACCTTGTGGACTCCTCGTGATCTTCCTCTGGATGTTATCTTGTTCACACAGTTTGGTCACACAGTTTGCTCAGGAGATTACTGAAGGGGAAGCTAGGGAAGAGGCCTGGTGATCTGTTATTATTCTTCATTTCTCCTTCTTTGACCTATGGAAAGAACTGAGAAGTTAGGCAAGGTATTATGGAATTAAAAGATGTGAAAGGTGTGCTTGGGCCGGAAATGAGTAGAGCATGGGGGTGCCTGGTTTAAAAATTAGTTACAATATAGCTTTGCTAAAGTGACAAGAAAAGGGGCTTCCTGTGAAGGAAGGAAGGTTTCCTGCTCATGAAGTTTTCCTGAAAAAATGCTGCTTACATTCCCATTGTGTGTATATGTGTGTGTTGAGAAGATTTAATTTAAGATGTATCCTCTTAGCAAATTTCAAGTATACAATACAATATTGTTAGCTATTGTCACCATGCTGTACATTACATCTCCAGAACTTATTCATAAGTTAAACTTTGCACCCTTTGACCAACCTGACCCCATTTCCCTAACTCTCCAGTCCCTGGCAACCACCATGCTACTCTCTGCTTCTATAAGTGTGACTATTTTAGATTCCACATATAAATAAGTCACGCAGTATTTCTCTTTCTGTGTCTGGCTTATTTTGCGTAGCATAATGTCCTCCAGCTCCACCAGTGTTGTCACAGATGAAAGGATTTTCTTATTTATTAAGGTTGAATAGTATTTCTGTGTGTGTGTGTGTGTGTGTGTGTGTGTGTGTATCTATCACATTTTCTTTATTCCATTCATCCCCTGAAAGACACCTAGGTTGTTTCCAAATCTTGGCTATTGTGAATAGGGAATGCCACAGTGAAAATGGGAGTTTAGATATCTTTTCAAGATTCTGATTTCCATTCCTTTGGATATATACCCAGAAATGGGATTGCTGGATCATATTTTTAACTTTTTGAGAAACTTCTATACTATAAATTAATACAGCCAGTATGGAAATCAGTATGGAGGTTCAAAATTATTTATTGTGTGCCAGCTTGTGATATATCAATGAGACCTGTGCCAACTTGAGATACATCAATGAGATCAGTATATACCCTGTGATCTTTAGCAACTCATGTCCTTTTTTTAATTCTTGGTTTTCCCATTAAGAAAAAAAAAATTGAGATATAAGAAAAATAAACAAGAACTCATCTAAAGCATAGTTATAGAAATAAAGAGATTTCAATCCTTCTAGACTGGCAACAAGGGCATGTTAATAGGTGCTGGTTGTAAGAAGAAATTTGACTACTGAAACACTTCAAAGGATAGAAATAATCCTTATTTCAGGATTTTCAACATTTTTATTACGCTGTGTAATTGCAGCTGATTCACCATCACCTTTTTAATCTAATTAAAAATAAAATTCAGCCAATCCTAGTGGCAAACGCTTTTTCATTTTGCTATTAATGATTTCAGCCAGGAATAAATTAAGATATCAATGTCATTTAAAAAATAAATAACTTTCCCTGGAATACAGAGAAGGGATTCTTTTATAAGTAAGCATGGGAACATTTATGCCCCAAAACTATGTTATAATGCAGCATGTTCTCTGGGAAAAGACTGTTTTGACTTCTTGAAGAAATCAATGTGCTGAAATTTTAAGCTTGAATTACAGATAAACAATCTGAATACAACCGCCATAAATTTAGAGAAAACAAGAGAGGCTTTAGAACTTTAATGGCAATTTTAAAAGGAAAGGAGAGAATCCTGTAGCTTCATCAGTTTGCAGTGTTAAAGGGGGAAATATCTTCAAGAATATCACTGATTGAGGGGCTTCCCTGGTGGTCCAGTGGTTAAGACTTTGCCTTCCAATGCAGGGAGTATGAGTTCGATCCCTGGATGGGGAGCTAAGATCCCACATGCCTCGTGGTCAAAATAAAAAAAAACCCAAAACATAAAATAGAAGCAATATTGTAATGAATTTAATAAAGACTTTAAAAGTGGTCCACATCAAAAAAATCTTAAAATAAAAAGAATATCACTGATTGATTATAAGCTCTTTTTACTTTCCAGTAGATTTTTTCTTTATTTTTTTATTTCCAAAATTGTTTCTAGCTTTTTAAAATATAAATAGGTACAATGTATGTATGGATAGATAGATGATAGATAAGAAAAATCCTAGAAAGGAAGAAATATTTGTTTATTAAAATTAAAATTAAAAATATTATTTTGGGGCTTCCCTGGTGGCCCAGTGGTTAAGAATCCACCTGCCAATGCAGGGAACATGGGTTTGAGCCCTGGTCCGTGAAGATCCCACATGCCCCAGAACAACTAAGTCCATGCACCACAACTACTGAGCCTGCGCTGTAGAGCCCACAAGCCACAACTACTGAGCCCAAGTGCCACAACTACTGAAGCCCACATGCCTAGAGCTCCACAACAAGAGAAGCCACTGCAATGAGAAGCCTACGCACCACAATGAAGAGTAGCCCCTGCTCTCCATAGCTAGAGAAAGCCCATGCACAGCAACAAAAACCCAATTCAGCCAAAAATAAATAAATAAAATAAATAAATAAATAAATAAATAAATATATATATATATATATATATATATATATATATATATATATAAGAGAATATCATTTTGGATCACTGGCCATTGTATAAAGCTAAAACCCTCTCCCAGATAGTCATTAAGTTTCACCTCAAGCTTAAAAGGAAGATGTTTCTAGAGGTAGTATGAATTAAATCAAATTCAGGAAAAAAAAAGCCAGAAACAAACAAACATATAAAATGGCTCTCTGGAGAGACCTGAACTCCAGAATATTTGGAAACAGTTGTATCTATAGTTATACACTTTCCTCAATTTTTCAATCTTACTTCTAATCCTACTGTGTCAGCACATTACTTTACCTCATTCTTCATAGCATGGATGGAAATACAGATGGGAGCTCCTTCAAATTCCCTCCACCAAATTTAAAATGCTGCATATCTATTCCCTCCTCCATCCCTTCTGGCGCACAAGGAGAAGTGTCCCTCCTCCCATCAAAGGCCTATATGCTTCCTGTAGAGTTCCACCACCCTTTCAGGGACCTCAATCCCTTATTATTCCTTCTACTCCTTTCACTCTTAGATCATTCCAAGCACATTTCTCAAGCACACTTGAGAAATTTGTTCTCTTTGCCCCCATCATCACACTCTCTCCTAATTTCCTCTGGCATTGACCATGCCTGTCTCAGGACTCTGTTTATCTCTAATTGTTAACCATTCCTCTACTCACTACAAGCCATTTATGCATCTCATCTCTGATGCTGGGACTTAATAATTAACGTATACTTCATATCTTCATATATTTCCACTCAAGTGTCCCTAAAGCTTCTCAGACTAATGTCCAGAACTAAACTCATTTACCTTCCCCTCTTCAAATTCTCTTTTGCACATTAGTATTTCCCACATTTGAAGTTGGTGCCATTATCTATTTTCTTGTATCAGAACCACATGGAGGGTCTCTTTATATACTACTTCATCTCCTAAATCCAATCACCCATCACCAAGTGTTTTTATTCTTCCTCCAAAATATATCTAAACTCTACTGATTTCTCTCCATTTCTATTCCTACCACCCTAGTACAAACCATCATTTTCTCTTTCTGATCCATCAACTTAGCTCTTACCAATGAGTCTTATCCCATCTCTATCCAATCCATTCTCCTCACAGCTGTCACATTCATGTTTTTTAAAATGCAAGCATCACAAAAATACTCTCCTGCTTAAAGTGTGTCAATGGCTCTTTTTACCTATAAAAGTCTAAAGTTTTAGCCTGGGACATAAGATCCAGTTTGATCTTGTCCCTGATTCCTTTGCTGCATACCGCTCTCCCCTCACACCATTCACTGCTGCCACATGGAGCCTCATGGGAACCTTGACTGCCCTTTCTCCATAAGTTTGGACCTCAGCTATGTGCTTTTAGAATAAATCATACCTAACACTGTTTTATTCCAGCAACTAGCAAGTTTCCAGGAGCATAATAAGCAGTCTAAAAATATTTGCTGAATATATGATATTGAGGGCAGGAACAATGATTTTCTGAAGATCTATATTTAAAGTGTATAAACATTGAATAGAAGGGCTTGGATTCCTAATTGAGGTTTATCAATACTCGGTCAACAAGTGATTTCATCAACTGGTGTCCTCTATGCACCATTCTACAAAATATATCTCTGAATTAAGCTAGGACATCCCAGAAACAATTAGCTAAGTTAGTTCAATTGTCCCTCAAAGAATGTGAATGGTTTGACCATAAAACATTTCTGGAGCAATGCCAGCAGCCTAGAGAGAACTGGCTCAACAAAGCCCAGCAACTGACATCACAGGCCATCAAGTCAGGCACCACTCATAACTTTGACCTTTGAGGTTAATAAGTGATAGCCTCTAAAATCTTATTGCATCTCCTTCAGGATATATTTTAAAAGGAACTGATTATATTGTATGTTGTTTTCTTCATAAAGGCTCGGTGTGTGTTGGAGAAGGGGAGGTCAGAGAACTCTTATTTTAGGAATATTTGTGCAGCTTCTAAATAACTAATTTGTTTACAAGCCTTGCAAATGTAGTAATTTATCACATCTTCCTCTTCATTATGCACACTAGAAAGTTAAAATCAAATTATTTACCAACTTCCAGGACATGCATATGAATTTTCAGCCTGTGTTTTTTTGGGTTTTTTTGTTTGTTTTTTTGTGGTATGCGGGCCTCTCACTGTTGTGGCCTCTCCCGTTGCGGAGCACAGGCTCCGGACGCGCAGGCTCAGAGGCCGTAGCTCACGGGCCTAGCCGCTCCGTGGCATGTGGGATCTTCCCAGACCGGGGCACGAACCCGTGTCCCCTGAATCGGCAGGCGGACTCTCAACCACTGCGTCACCAGGGAAGCCCTCAGCCTGTGTTTTGATACTGCCTTCACTTATAGTTAAGAATCTTCTTCCTGCTGTAATTTTCTATTTGGCTCATTCTTTTGATTATGTTAAAATGATTTATATTATACATTATAAATACTATATGTATTATACACATCTTCCTTCAATGATGGATCCAAGGTTATTTTTTAAAAATTAAATAAGCATGACTGAAACCTGAGATTGTGAAAGATCAAGAATATAGATTTTGTATGTTGAAGATAAGCCAGGTATAAAAGAGAAGGTACAAATTAAGAATGAAGTCTCAAGAGGCAACAAAGTATAAAGATAGTAGTCAATAGGATTTATCTTGGTAAAGCCATAGGAAGAAATAAGGAGGTAATATCAGAGATGGAAAGTATACAGACTTCTAATTTAAAGAAATGTAAACAAAATAAAGTATCTCTCATGTCTCAAACCAGCAATGGTTCTTTTAAATTATAAGACCCAGTACTCAAGAGGCAAAGGACAAGGTACTTTCATCTGCTATTCACAGGAGAGTAAGGTAGTGCAGAAATGACAGGGAACAATTTATAAGGCATATCAATAGCCTTAAAAAAAAAAAAGTTGATGCCTATTTACTCAGCAATTTCTTTTCTGGAAATTTATCCAAAAGAAATATAAAGATTTTTTAACATTTAGCTTTAAAATTATTCATTGAATAATTGGTATGATATCAAAAATATATATGAACATCATTCATACCTAAGTAATTAACAGGCTATCATATATAAGTTTTATCCTATATAAACTTTACAAATAGTACTATAAAATAATGTTAATGCCATTGAATGAAAATTATTATATATTAAGAGAAAATCAAGTTACAATGTAATAGGTAGAAATTAACCAATTTATGTTAAATATATTACTAAATATACATTTTAGACACATTTATTTATAAATTATATATGTGTGAGAGAGCATTAAAATTATCTTTGGATTATGGTATAACATGAGATTTTCATTTTCTTCTTTCTGTTATCAATATAGAAGACAAATTATTTTTAAGCAGTTGAAGAAGCTATAGGAAAATGATTTTTGAAATCGAATATGTTCAAGGATAACTAATCCAACAGCTATTTCATGGAAAACCCAGGCACTATTTTAGGCATTGGAAACAGAACAATGAATAAAATAGTCTCGATCTCAGGAAACTAAATTCTCATGTAATCTCATTTCATTTAAAATCTCATATATAGCCTAAATTCTATTTAAACTTAAAATTTCTGTTGACCAAAATCAACTTCAGTTGAATTAATAATGAATTAAAATATTTAGGGCTCAAGGTGGGAAAACACAAATGGGAACAGTGGAGCAGTCTAGGTAGCAGCTGAAGCCAACCTAACTAATTTCCCCTACAGCCTCAATGGAGAAAGGTCTAGCCTGTGGGAACACCATGCCTAGACTTCTGAGTCCACCTAGACAAAACCAGAGTGGAAGTCAGGATGCCTTTGACCCTCAGTGTGCAGCCAGGAGCACTACTTGCCAACCCTGAGCTGAACCTCATTTCCTGACTTCTCTCTCTCATTAAGAGTTTAAGAAACTGAGCAAGGCTGGGGAGGAAGACCAGGTCTAAATCCCAGGAACCCCCTGTACATATCCCAGCTGACCTGTGTCTCTGCCTCTGCCCATTGGAATGAGCCTGGCACAGTCATACCCTGATAGAAGTGGGTACTTGAACCCAACAGGTGTGACCTGGCAACACCATGGTTCCAAGGAGCTACAGGCTTCATTGAGCCACCCTCACTGAAATGCAGCACCTCTCTCCCAGTCTTGAAGTCTCCTTGGGCTCCCCACTCTGCTCAGCATGCTTATAAAAATCACTATATCCCAAGTATCCTTCCTTATGGTGCTTGCCAAGCTCTCTGAGCCTTCCTAGTCCATGAAAAGATGGTACACCACACTCTGCTTTATGTTATCTCAAAAATGGTGCAAATGTGAGCTTCCTGAATGCCACACCACAGGGTCTGTACCAGCCAGTGCCCATTTAGGAAACAGAAGACATGTAATTATTTAACAAAGAGAATTAAATACAAAAACTATAAGATGCAGTCTTTATTCTTAGAGGTGGTAGAACAAAGGGAAAATGATGGAATTATTAAAACTTAGAAGCTTGAAGCCCCATGGATCTGGGATCCATACCTCTGAGAAGGGGGTGCTTCTTGGTGGGCTATAGTGTCTCTGAAGTGGGCACAGTGAGGCTGGTTATTCAAGCTGATGGAAAAATTGCAAATTGGAATCAACTGCTATTACAGGAATGAACTGCTGCTGCAGGGGTGAAGAAGCATTGTTAGATGATCTCAAAGGAAAAGGGGCAAACAGGCTGATGTGAGACTCTTCTTTTGCCTTTCCAGCCTCCCTGAACTGTCCCCTATGGGCAGAGCCTAAGAGGGAACAACTGGAAAAGCAGAAATGTGGTTTCAGAAAACCCACCCAGCATCACAAATGAGGATATAAAAGAGGGGGTTGGGAGCTTAAAAATATATATATATATCTTAATAGCTAGTACAGAATATGAGTAGCCTTTGGCCTCTTCTGGATTGTCATCAGTGGATGCCTTGAAAGACAGAAACTGAAAGGCTCAATAAGCCTTTTTGCTCATGGTCTTTGCTCTGTAGCATTTTGAATCCTGTGAGGTGGTGAATTCTGTGTATTTCCAAGCTGTTTTCCAGAAATGCATCCTTAATTCTCTGGAAACAGCAAATGGGATGCCTAAATTTTCAAAGCTCTTCCTGGACAGCTACATCTGGAAATCAACCAATGAGATGAGACTGGCCAAAAGAGTATAATCATCAGATACTGAGAAGGGACTGAGCTAAGTCCCGAAGACGTGAGTCAACATTAATCTGGAGTGAGAAGATGTCAAGAATGTGATCTATTTGTGTACCCATTGCAAAGCTGTATCTACTGCCAAGTGTTTGTGTGTGATTCTACAATATTTAAGGGTTTTTGTAGCCTGTCCTTGCCCATCTCCAAGAAAGGATTCACCTGGAGAAGGTGTCTCTATGGGATTGTTTCATCCTTTTCACCAAGGAAAAAGAACTAGAGGCAGATAATATCTTAATGTGTGACTAATGTTAGCAGAGGGTAAATGAAGCTCTGAAAAGCTGAGATGACAAAGATTGTTCAAAAATTTTCATTCTCCAATGAATCAGATTTCTGTTTCCCATGGCTCTATTGAAGAAACTTGTGAAAATGTAGAAATGTAGACTTTGCACTGCAGCAAACAAGCCTAGAAGACATTGCCAATAAGGCAGAAGCATAATGAGTCTGCTATATGCCCTTTACAACCATTAGGTCAGTTTTCACTATGGCCATTGCATAGTTCTCTGCTGGTGCCCAGCAGACGACACACTCACAATTGTGACACACTCACAATTCTTATGTCTCTAGTGTCAGGGAAAACCAAGTGGCATCCAGTGAGGGATAGATGGTATTTTACCAGCTGATTCAGAAACCACCCACATGCCCATGATAGCTCCATTAAGTCCTGGCACCTGAAACCTTAGAATGCTCTTAGGTCCCAGGCTCCCCTGTCTATGTTTATGCCTTTTTTGATTACGGGTGGGAAAGAGGAGCTACATAGTTTTAAAGCATCCTTCCACCTGGACAATCTTTTGTTTTTCAGTCCTTTTAATATCTTGTTACAGTAAAAGTCCAGGTATGCCAATATTTCTTTCCCTTTGCATTTCCCTTTGCACTTGCCCACATGTATTTTTGGCAGACAATATTAAAAGTAAAAAGATTGCCCATGGTGAATGTTAGTGGTGGTTGTGTTTATTTGGATAAGTTAGACTATTTGCTCTAACTTTATCGCTACCATTTTTGCATTACATTTAGGAATGAAAAATACATTATGTTGTTAAATTTAATAATATCCTAGATAATCCAGTATGAAAACGCTCAATTACTGATTTTTCTAGTTTATCTTATAGTATGTTTATAAAAAGCTGTTTTTAGACTTCAGTGCATTGAATTATTCTGTTTTTTAAATGATCGATTAGAGCTCTTAACTTTGTTATTCCCCAAACAAACAAAGCAATTAAAAAAAAATACTTGCATAGTGATTTCCCTGGTGGCGCAGTGGTTGAGAATCCGCCTGCCAGTGCAGGGGACACGGGTTCGTGCCCCAGTCCGGGAAGATCCCACATGCCGCGGAGTGGCTGGGCCCGTGAGCCATGGCCGCTGAGCCTGTGCATCCAGAGCCTATGCTCTGCAACAGGACAGGCCACAACAGTCAGAGGCCCACGTACCACAAAAAAAAAAAAAAAAAAAAAAAAAAAAGAATCTGTCTGCCAATGCAGGGGACACGGGTTCGAGCCCTGGTCCGGGAAGATCCCACATGCTGTGGAGCAACTAAGCCCATGTGCCACAACTACTGAGCCCACGTGCTGCAACTACTGAAGCCTGCACGCCTAGAGCCAGTGCTCCGCAACAAGAGAAGTCACTGCACTAAGAAGCCTGTGCACCACAACTAAGAGTAGACCCTGCTCGCTGCAACTAGAGAAAGCCCGTGTGCAGCAATGAAGACCCAACACAGCCAAAAATAAATAAAATCTTAAAAAATACTTGCATAGGAAAAATTACTTTCTTGTCATGCCCTGGAGCAGGATGGTTCCTTTTCACTACCCACATAAACAACACTTTACTCATGTGGACAGTGTCCCCACCAAATGATGCAATTACCAGGCCTTCTCACAATCCCAAAATGCACACACACACACACACGCACGCACACTCAGACACACACACTCAGACACATGCATATACATATATACACACATGGCCAAATTCTTTTCCAATACTATAAATCTCCAACTAGGTGAAATTTGAGCAGAGGGGCAGAGTATGAAGAGAATGAGAGTTGGAGGAGAAGCCACAGCACCAAAACAACCTAAAACCTGAGTGGTACAGTCTCAGAATCATTGAGACAAAGTATTCGTATTTGTGTCATCAATACTATTGTCTCCTACTTCTTTTCAGAAGGTGTCTGTTTCTTGACTCAAAGTCAGAGAATATCATGTGCTGAGACTTTAAAGATATTTCCTCACTACTTTTCCACCTACCTTATAATTAGTGACAATTCCTCCCAGATTCTGGCATCAAGCTGTTGGTCTTTGTTCTCTATATTGCTATGAGTTTTTATCTTTTTCTGCTACTTCAGGAATATTTTAATGAGAATTTCGGAACAGTCATCTTGGTGGCTCCTGCTAAATTTTATTTTGGATTAGCAATTTAATGGAAAATCAACCCAATTAAGAGAACATTGACCCCTTTTTAAGCCCAGGTAAAAACATGATTACAAGTAACAAAATAAGAACTAATAAAAAAAAGAAGATAAAACAAAATGTTTCTAAAGAGATTTGAATAGAGAGATAAACTATGCTCCTTGATAAGAAAATATTATAATATATTGTTAAAAATCTATTTTTCTCCAAATAGTAGATAAATTATTTCCAACCAAATTTTCACAAGTACTATCTTTTGGAACTTGACACAATTAATCTAAAGTCATCTGAACATATGATTAAACAGAAAATTTTGAAAAAAAGAAAAATACCTAAATGAAATTTACACTAAGAATATTAAGAGTTATACAAATTCTTAAAGAGTAATAAAGATACAATAAAAGGCAGAAATGTTACAGACTATAGAGTTCAAAAAGGGTGTATTATTTGATAAAGTTAAAATTAAAATCAATAAGGAAAATGTTGGAATATATCAAAAATTGCATGGAACTGACAGTTACAACAGGAAATTAAATAATAGTATATTCCTTCATTAAGCCATACAGTAAGAAAAAAAATTAAATGAATAGAAGGTTTAATGGTTTAAAGAAAAAAAACCAACACATGTGTAAAATTATAAGTAAATATTTAATTTTCAAATATGAAAAGTCTTTCTAAACATATAAAAAAACAAATGCAATGAGATTGTTAATTATATGAAAATAACATTGTTATGCACAATAAAATACCATGAACAAATGAAGGACAAAGAGAAAACTGAGGAAATTTTTGTAAAACATAACAAACAAAAGGTTCATAACCTTTTAATATAAAGACTCATATAAAAAATAATTTTATAAATGTCTCCTACAAAAGGCTAACTTCCTTGGTTTTCAGAGCTTCTTCCATGTCTGCTGTTTTTTAAATAAATAATTAGCCTAAAATAATGCTATTTCAGAGAAACATATTTTGAGGTGGCAAACTCTGCTCCCCTCAACACTGCCATCCCCTTTTGGGGTGGCAAACTCATGCTCCCTTCAGCATTTATAAGGGAAATCTCCATTTGTTCTGGTGTCTCCCTCTCTATACCAGGAAGAGGAGGATGATCAAATGTCTAGAAACAGTGGTTAGTGGAAAAGGCAGAGATTTAAATCTTCAAAACAACCTTATCCTTGTTTCCTGTGCTTTGTCTGATAACCTCCCATAACTGCCCCACCTTCAACATCTTTTGTCTTTATCTGGAGATTGTATTTAAGGTTGCAGTTTGGGCCATTCCAGGGAGTTACTCAGTTTTCCTGGATATCTCCCATGTTTATAGGAGGTAAACATGTTATTAAACTTCTGTTCATTTTTCTCCTATTAAAGTCTTTTATTATGGGGCAGGGTAGGGGGAGGTGGTGTGTGTCTCAGCCAAGAACCTAGAAGGGTAGAGGAAAAATTAGTTTTCCTCCCCTACAAGACTAACACTCTATTAGCAAAATGACATAAACAAAAAAATAACTAGATAATACAAAAATTATCAAAAAATCAGATGAAAACTATTCAGTTCTATTTATGAGAACATTGACAACTTAAAAAATTAATTTTTAATAAAAATGTATTCCTTTAGTCCTGCTGTACATTATAAACTGATAAAATATATTGAAAGTTGAAAACATACATTAAAATCCTTTAAACCAGGTGTACTCTGTGGACAAGCAATTCATCTTTTCATGATGTGTTTCAAGGAATTATGGTAAGAGTATTTATAAATAAGATGTTCATAATTGTGATATTATAAAAATGAAAAAAAAATTTAAATTTCAACAGTAAAAGAGGGTTTAAATAATTATGATACATTTAATCTGTTGCCCTGAAACTAGTATGCCTAAGACTTACTTGGGGAAGTGTTGTTAAAATGCAGATTTTAACCTTGTGTTATTCTTCTGCTCCACTTAAGACTCAGATTCCAATTCATCCATACCTGAGACCACCATTTTTAAAAAATTAATTAATTTATTTATTTTTGGCTGAGTTTGGTCTTTGTTGCAGTGCGCCAGCTTCTCATTGCAGTGGCTTTTCTTGTTGTGGAGAACGGGTTCTAGGTGCATGGGCTACAGTAGTTGTGGCACATGGGGTCAGTAGTGTGGCTTGTGGGCTGTAGAGCACAGGCTCAGTAGTTGTGGAACACGGGCTTAGTTGCTCTGCGGCATGTGGGATTTTCCTGGACCAGAGATCGAACCCGTGTCCCCTGCATTGGCAGGCAGATTCTTAACCACTGTGCCACCAGGGAAGTCCCCTTAGACCATCATTTTTAGCAAAAACTATCATTTTAGTAATTCTGTGTAATCTTCATTCTACACTTTAACATATATTTGATAGTATTTTCAGAAAACAATGTAAAAAAGTGAAAAAAGAGCAATTTTTACTTTAAGAATCACTAATTTATTTAAGAAATAGTTCTCAATCATTAAAATTGGTGTTGCAAATGAATGCTTATTGACTGGAAATGATGTTCGTGAAGATTTTCAGCGTTTAGGAATGCAGTGGACCTAGCTGATATGAGTTCTTTCCTACTTCAAATAGCTTTAAAATACTAGATAAAATGTAACACAAAAAAACTTTATGTTTATAACCAATTTCAAAATTAGAAAGGAAAGTCTCTTAGGGTTAGAGAACTACCAGAGTTCACAACTAATACAGCAAGAAAGAGCTGCTGATACTCTGGCCCTAGGAGGTCTGACTCAGGTAGACCTTGAAGATGGAGTTTTCACATCCACACAGAAAGGACAGAGGTGACTTGGCCTTAAGCCTACTTGAGACAAGGGCACTAGAACTGAGAACTGAGATCCTACTTTAAGCCTGGACTCTCAAAGGCATGCTTCCTGTATACAGAGGGGACTAAAAAATCTTTACCCATGGCCCAGAAAAGTAGTAAGGAAACTGCCTTAACTCAGATCTTTGGTGGAAAAGATGATGAGATGTCTCTCTGGAGAAGTCAAAACCCCAAGTCTGAGTCAAGCATGGACTCAGGTTTGAAAGTTATACCATGTGAATGACGTAAATACTATGACAGGAAGTTAATAGTAAAAACTGACCTGCATGTGAGCAAAAAGATTAAGCTAAGCAGAAATAAGTGTAATACTGCTCTGGAGAGATATTTTAAAACCCTGGGTATAAGAACTACCACAGAGGAAACAAAGACAACTAAATTTACAATAAAAACAACCACAAACCACACAAAGAAATTATCCATTACAAAAGTTAATTGTGACATCAATACAAAAGACAATTAGCACATTTAGAATAAACAATATGAAAATTTTAGAAGATCTATAATATTAATAATTTCAATAATTTAATGAGTTAAAAATGAATCATCATAAAGTAATAGGTCATTATGAAAAAAGAACAAATTTTAAAACAGTCTTCCAGAAATGAAAAATATTGGCATCAATCTTAAGTGTTTAGTGTATAGTTCAAACCACACATTAGATACAATTACTAGTATAATATAGTGTTCTGGAAAATAAATCTAAAGAAATTGCCAGGAAGCAATGCCAAGAGATAATGAGATAGAAATATGAAAGTAAGTTTGAGAGAGAGGGAGATTGAGAAATATTTAACATATATTTGATAGTATTTTCAGAAAACAATGTAAAAAAGTGAAAAAAGAGCAATTTTTACAAAGATAATGCCAAAAGTTTCTAGAATATATGAAGAATATAAGGTCTTGTATTATTAAAGCATTCTGAATCCTGAGCAGGATAATAAAAATAGTCCATATCTAGATATATCATACCAGAATTTCTGAATATCAAAACCAAAGAGAACACCTGCAAAACAATTATATTCAGAGATGAATAATTAGACTGAAGTCACACTTCTCTTTTTTTTTCCTGTCTTTTTTTTTTTAACATCTTTATTGGAGTACAACTGCTTTACAATGGTATGTTAGTTTCTGCTTTACAACAAAGTGAATCAATTATACATATACATATGCACACTTCTCTTAAATATCAATAAAGGACAAGAGAGTACGATATCTCTAAAGTGCTAAGGAAAAATTGACTGCCAACCTAGGCAACTTGAAGGAACCTGAAGAAAAAATTAAAATATCATTTTTAAACAAAGTCTGAGTTTTGCACTCAGGATGAAAAAAATACAAAAATATTTTAATAAGAAAGAGGTAAGACTAAGAAACCACATAAGGGCAGAGGAAGAAAAAGTGAGCAAATTAATTTTGTTTATCCTAAATAAGTATTAACTTAGAAATAATATTTATTAAATTGAAGAAGGTAAATACACAAATTGAAACCAAAATGTTAGTCACCAATTGCATGGACTATTGAAGAGGACAATGAGAATCAAACTTTCTATGTTCTTTGTATTGTGTAGAAGAAAAGGATAGCTTAACTTTGGATTTAGTTAAGTCAAAATGTGCATATTAACTTCTAAAATAGCAGAACTGTAATATATAACTTCTAAATTAGCAGGGGATAAAACAAATGCAAAGAAAACTTAAGTAGCAAAAATATAATGTATGGATGGGAAAGATATTATAAAATGTAAAAATATAAAACCACTGATCAGAAAGTTTCTTCCCAATGTAGGAAAGTCCCAACCTCTGTTGACTGAAGAAAAGGAATGGGGTGTAAATTGGAGAAGGGAGTTTTAAATCTACCTCAAGCACTCTAAAATTATTAAGTAAATATAACAAAATGTTAACATTTTTAAAATTCAGTGATAAGTAAATAGGTTGCCCTCATTTTATTTTCTGTACTATTTTATTTATTTGACATTTCATAATTAAAATAAAAACAAAGGGAAAATATTTCTGAAATACTGTTAATTTCAAAATATGTTAGATATAACACACTATAATTCCATCATTGAAGATAATGCATTTATGTTTATGCATATTTATATGTATACATTCTTTTAACCATTCTGTGGCAGTAATTAAGGATATCCTTATTTAAAGACAAGATAAAAAAATAGATATTTGCTTTCCTGAATAAATAAATCAATTGATTTATCTTTAACAGTTCTTTGAATAGGATTTACTGATACTATTTATGAACTAGTGAAGCAGGCACACACACACACAAAAACAAAATAAAATGCATTGAATACAGAAGTATAGTAAACTCCCTGTAGTAAAAGGTTTTGTGGAGTTATCTGAGGCTTGAATAAGCAACCTGTCATTGTCAAGAATTTTTTTAAGAATGTCATTCATTGTTTTTGCCTTCTGCTCAAGGTCATACAGCTAGTTAGTTGCAGAACTGAGATTATTAACTGTATCACCAAACTCAAATAACTTACTTTTCACTGCATCATACTTTCATGGAGAAAAATGGTTTAGTTATTATCAAAGACAAAAACTGGACAAGTGAAGAGTTCAGGTATTGCAATAGAGAGAACTCTATATCCAAGGATCAGAGTATCTGGCAGAGTGGATTTCTCTTTGATTTTTGTAGGGGGGAAGTAGACAAGTTACAATTGGAGTGATTCAGTTAGAATTTTTTTTTTTTTTTTTTTTTTTTTGCAATCAGGGAAAGTCAGCTGATTAGGAAATGTTTATCTCTGTATCTAGCTAGTCTTAGGGGAAATCAGTTTTAATCTTAAGTATTCACTCATGATACATAGAATGAGAAGGTGGGTGGGGAAAAATTAGAAAAGTCTTTGTCTGGTCTTGTCAGCATATTCAGCCAAAAGGAGAAAGGGCCGTATTTGACCTTGTCAACATGAAAGCGTAAGTCAGACAAAAATTTAATGTGTACTGTAGCAAAAAGAACTATAGTGTCATATTGAGTCCAGACGTCTTGGGTTAAATTATCAATTCTGTGTGAACAAAGAACATAAAGTACTGCTCACCACCCAGTTCTACAAGGATTAAGTCATAATCCACTGCAGTCACTGACCGGCAGTGCGCTCTGAGAGGAAATTAACACAATAACAAGAGGAAGCACTCTGTGCTTTGAACAAGCAAGCCCCTCATATAGTTAGATGTATAATATCAGGAAAAGTTTTAATGAGCCTGGAATCCTCCATCTTCTCATACATAGAAAAGCAATAAAATCATTAACTTCAGATATCTGTTTTTTTGGGACTAGCAGTAATCTTTTACCAAGATATATGTTTGACTGAAAGCATTCCCTAGCCAAAAATCATACATATATATATGTATACTAGCTTCTCTCCTACCTTAGCAGAGAAGTTTCTGCAGAGCTACTGAGAAGCTGTCTCTTGGGCTGTAGTCCTCAGTAAGGTCCCCGAATAAAACTTAAACTCACAACACTCATGTTGTGTGTTTTTATTTAAGTCAGCTGCTAACTGACTATATGACTTTAGACAAATTGCTTAGCCTCCATAAGCCTTACATTGCCCACCTGTAGAAGCAGAATAGTAATATTATTTATTTCTTCTTTTGAGAATTAAGTAAGCAAAGTAAAGCACAGAATAAGAAGTCAGTAAATATTAAAAATACCTTTAAATACACAAATTTATATCTAAAGATCAAAGACAAATTGAGTGCATACCCAAAGTATTTCAGTGTGAGTAATATTGTGGTGTATATTTCCATTCCATATTCTCCTTGCCAGTCAGCATATATATAATATTAAACATTCAAGGGTGTCTATAGTCTACCTTTCACTTTTTCCAACATTTTATTATGAAAATTTTCAACCGTATAGAAAAGTTAATATAATTATGAAGTGAACACCCATAAACACTCCCCTACTTTCTACAATTAATTTATCATTATATACAACTCATCACATGTCTACCTGGCTAGTCATCCATCAGTGCATATTATTTATTAAATGCATTTTTAAATGTGTTTCAGACATCAGTACTTTTAGCCCTTAAACACTTCTGCAAGCACATCAATAACTAGACTTCAATATTTCTTTATAGTTCCTTTTCTAGCTTCTACTTTTAATGTAATAACTTACTTGATTTTTGGCTAAGATTTGTAGGTGTTAGACCACCATGAATTTGTGTTTGCTTTAATTTTCATGTATTGTATAATGTTTAAATTTCCGGCCATCATCAAAATTCTATTATATTCTAAAATGACAATAACTTATACATGTAAACCACTGCTGTCTGTCAGTTCTGTCAGAAAAAGGGAGAATATAAATTTTTATCAAAAATATCATCCAGAGAATCGAGTAACACACGTATAGCAAATTTATCCCCCAACCCCAGCTTGGCTCTATTCAAATTAGATTTAGTTTAGGTTGGGGTTGATTGAGAACTTTTTTCTAGGGGCATCTTAAAAACTGTCAGACTATAGAGCTTTTCAGCTGGTGAAGCATAAGATGACAGTTTTTTTGTAATTGGATTTTCTGCATGTATGTTAAAGAAAGAATTCATTCTTAAAAATTCAGTGTCATTGAATTTGCTAATTCTTTTTCTTTTAATATTTTCTCTTTCTTACTGAAGTAATAGATGTTCACTGTGGAATGAATTGAAAATACACATAGGCACTCATAATGTAACTGCCCAAACATAACTAATATTAACATTTTTATATTTTTCCCAACTTTAAATATATATACCAAATAAAGTTTCTTTATGTCTGTTTCCTGTGGTCAGATAAAGCAAAAATTGCTACATGGATTGAAATCCAATTTGAAGATTATCTTAGAGACAGTCAGACTATGCATACTGCAGACATGAACTTTACTTTGAATTACCTTAAGAACTACCTGAAAGATATGATAAGCTATTTTCAAAGCTTTTTAAGCAGAAGCACATCAAGTGGTTCATGAGACTACAGCGTAGACAAATCAGGCCATACATATTAAGATACTGTGTACAAAAGAAACAACATTGCTTCACATTTTAGCCCAAAGTAGAAAAACAGAAGGTAGGCAACTGATTTGAAATTAATTATTCTTCATAAGGACCATCATTTGTATTCTGTCCCAGAGTAAGTAGTAGCAGGGACCTACTGTAACTATGTTTGATAACAAACTGGAATAATTTGTAGAAAGCCTAGTAATGTATGTATACATATTTAAAGGTGTTTACTATAAAAATGTCTTATAAAGAAAAAGATATAAGTAATGTTGCTATGGAAGTTATTATATTACCTAGGATTATTTATAGCTGCATGATAGAGAAAAATCAATTTAACATTGGTAAAAGTCACAAAATCTTATTCTTTTTTTTTGCATCTTTATTTTATTTATTTATTTATTTTTAACATCTTTATTGGAGTATAATTGCTCTACAATGGTGTGTTATTTTCTGCTTTACAACAAAGTGAATCAGTTATACATATACATATTTTCCCATATCTCTTCCCTCTTGTGTCTCCCTCCCTCCCACCCTCGCTATCCCACCCCTCTAGGTGGTCACAAAGCACCGAGCTGATCTCCCTGTGCCATGAGGCTGCTTCCTAGACTTACTTCACTCTGTATGACAGACTCCAGGTCCATCCACCTCACTACAAATAACTCAGTTTCATTTCTTTTTATGGCTGAGTAATATTCCATTGTATATATGTGCCACATCTTCTTTAGTCATTCATCTCTTGATGGACACTTAGGTTGCTTCCATGTCCTGGCTATTGTAAATAGAGTTGCAATGAACATTTTGGTACATGACTCTTGGAATTATGGTTTTCTCAGGGTATATGCCAAGTAATGGGATTGCTGGGTCGTATGGTAGTTCTATTTGTAGTTTTATAAGGAACCTCGATACTGTTCTCCATAGTGGCTGTATCAATTTACATTCCCACCAGCAGTGCAAAAGTGATCCCTTTTCTCCACACCCTCTCCAGCATTTATTGTTTCTACCTTTTTGATGATGGCCATACTGACAGGTGTGAGATGATATCTCATTGCAGTTTTGATTTGCATTTCTCTAATGATTAATGATGTTGAGCATTCTTTCATGTGTCTGTTGGCAATCTGTATATCTTCTTTGGAGAAATGTCTATCTAGGTCTTCTGCCCATTTTTGGATTGGGTTGTTTGTTGTTGTTATTGATCTGCATGAGTTGCTAATAAGTTTTGGAGTTTAATCCTTTATCAGTTGCTTCATTTGCAACTATTTTCTCCCATTCTGAGGGTTGTCTTTTGGTCTTGTTTATGGTATCCTTTGCTGTGCAAAAGCTTTTAAGTTTCATTAGGTCCCATTTGTTTATTTTTGTTTTTATTTCCATTTCTCTAGGAGGTGGGTCAAAAAGGATCTTGCTGTGATTTATGTCATAGAGTGTTCTGCCTATGTTTTCCTCTAAGAGTTTGATAGTGTCTGGCCTTACATGTAGGTCTTTAACCCATTTTGAGTTTATTCTTGTGTGTGGTGTTAGGGAGTGTTCTAATTTCATACTTTTACATGTACCTGTCCAGTTTTCCAGGACCACTTATTGAAGAGGCTGTCTTTTCTCCACTGTATATCCTTCCCTCCTTTATCAAAGAAAAGGTGACCATATGTGTGTGGGTTTATCTCTGGGCTTTCTATCCTGTTCCATTGATCTATATTTCTGTTTTTGTGCCAGTACCATACTGTCATGATTCCCGTAGCCTTGTAGTATAGTCTGAGGTCAGGGAGCCTGATTCCTCCAGCTCCATTTTTCGTTCTCAAGATTGCTTTGGCTATTCGGGGTCTTTTGTGTTTCCATACAAATTGTGAAATTTTTGGTTCTAGTTCTGAAAAAAATGCCAGTGGTCATTTGATAGGGATTGCATTGAATCTGTAGATTGCTTTGGGTAGTAGAGTCATTTTCACAATGTTGATTCTTCCAATCCAAGAACATGGTATATCTCTCCACCTATTTGTATCATCTTTAATTTCTTTCATCAGTGTCTTATAATTTTCTGCATACAGGTCTTTTGTCTCCTTAGATAGGTTTATTCCTAGATATTTTATTCTTTTTGTTGCAATGGTAAATGGGAGTGTTTTCTTAATTTCACTCTCAGATTTTTCATCATTAGTGTATAAGAATGCCAGAGATTTCTGTGCATTAATTTTGTTTACTGCTACTTTACCAAATTCATTGATTAGATCTAGTAGTTTTCTGGTAGCAACTTTAGGATTCTCTATTTATAGTATCATATCATCTGCAAACAGTGACAGCTTTACTTCTTCTTTTCTGATTTGGATTCCTTTTATTTCTTTTTCTTCTCTGATTGCTGTGGCTAGAACTTCCAAAACTATGTTGAATAAGAGTGGTGAGAGTGGGCAACCTTGTCTTGTTCCTGATCTTAGTGGAAATGGTTTCAGTTTTTCACCATTGAGGACGTGTTGGCCGTGTGTTCGTCATATATGGTCTTTATTATGTTGAGGAAAGTTCCCTCTATGCCTACATTCTGCAGGGTTTTTATCATAAATGGGTGTTGAATTTTGTCAAAAGCTTTCTCTGCATCTTTTAGATGATCATATGGTTTTTCTCTTTCAGTTTGTTGATATGGTGTATCATATTGATTGATTTGTGAATACTGAAGAATCCTTGCATTCCTGGAATAAACCCACTTGATCATGGTGCATGATCCTTTTAATGTGCTGTTGGATTCTGTTTGCTAGTATTTTGTTGAGGATTTTTGCATCTATGTTCATCAGTGATATTGGCCTGTAGTTTTCTTTCTTTGTGACGTCTTTGTCTGGTTTTGGTATCAGGGTGATTGTGGCCTCATAGAATGAGTTTGGGAGTGTTCCTCCCTCTGCTATCTTTTGGAAGAGTTTGAGAAGGATAGGTGTTAGCTCTTCTCTAAATGTTTGATAGAATTCGCCTGTGAAGCCATCTGGTCCTGGGCTTTTGTTTGTTGGAAGATTTTTAATCACAGTTTCAATTTCAGTGCTTGTGATTGGTCTGTTCATATTTTCTATTTCTTCCTGGTTCAGTCTCGGCAGCTTGTGCATTTCTAAGAATTTGTCCATTTCTGCCAGGATGTCCATTTTATTGGCATACAGCTGCTTGTAGTAATCTCTAATAATCTTTTGTATTTCTGCAGTGTCAGTTGTTACATCTCCTTTTTCATTTCTAATTCTATTGATTTGAGTCTTCTCCCTTTTATTCTTGATGAGTCTGGCTAATGGTTTATCAATTTTATTTATCTTCTCAAAGAACCAGCTTTTAGTTTTATTGATCTTTGCTACTGTTTTCTTCATTTCTTTTTCATTTATTTCTGATCTGATCTTTATGATTTCTTTCCTTCTGCTAAATTTGGGGTTCTTTTGTTCTTCTTTCTCTAATTGCTTTAGGTGCAAAGGTAGGTTGTTTATTCGAGATGTTTCCTGTTTCTTAAGGTAGGATTTGATTCTAAGTATTTTTGATTTCCTCTTTGATTTCTTCAGTGATCACTTCATTATTAAGTAGTGTATTGTTTAGCCTCCATGTGTTTGTATTTTTTACAGATCTTTTCCTGCAATTGATATCTAGTCTCATAGCAATGTGGTCGGAAAAGATACTTGATATGCTTTCTATTCTCTTAAATTTATCAAGGCTAGATTTGTGACCTAAAGTATGATCTATCCTGGAGAATGTTCCATGAGCACTTGAGAAAAATGTGTATTCTGTTGTTTTTGGATGGAATGTCCTATAAAAATCAATTTAGTCCATCTTGTTTAATGTATCATTTAAAACTTGTGTTTCCTTATTTATTTTCATTTTGGATGATCGGTCCATTGGTGAAATGGGGTGTTAAAGTCCCCTACTATGATTGTGTTACTGTAGATTTCCCCTTTTATGGCTGTTAGTATTTGCCTTATGTATTGAGGTGCTCCTATGTTGGGTGCGTATATATTTACAATTGTTATATCTTCTTCATGGATCGATCCCTTGATCATTATGTAGTGTCCTTCTTGGTCTCTTATAATAGCTTTTATTTTAAAGTCTATTTTTTATGATATGAGAATTGCTACTCCAGCTTTCTTCTGGTTTCCATTTGC
>NC_041225.1:840314-855127 GCF_002837175.3 Physeter macrocephalus | reverse complement strand
CCTTTCCTTCTCTTGTGTTTCTTGACTAGAGAAGTTCCTTTAACATTTGTTGTAAAGCTGGTTTCGTGGTGCTGAACTCTCTCAGATTTTGCTTGTCTGTAAAGGTTTTAATTTCTCCATCAAATCTGAATGAGATCCTTGCTGGGTAGAGTAATCTTGGTTGTAGGTTTTTTTCCTTCATCACTTTAAATATGTCCTGCCACTCCCTTCTGGCTTGGAGAGTTTCTGCTGAAAGATCAGATGTTAACCGTATGGGGATTCCTTTGTGTGTTATTTGTTGTTTTTCCCTTGCTGCTTTTAATATGTTTTCTTTGTATTTAATTTTTGACAGTTTGATTATTATGTGTCTTGGCGTGTTTATCCTTGGGTTTATCCTGTATGGGACTCTCTGTGCTTCCTGGACTTGATTGACTATTTCCTTTCCTATATTAGGGAAGTTTTCTCTGTGCTTCCTGGACTTGATTAACTATTTCCTTTCCCATATTAGGGAAGTTTTCAACTATAATCTCTTCAAATATTTTCTCAGTCCCTTTCGTTTTCTCTTCTTTTTCTGGGACCCCTATAATTTGAATGTTGGAGCATTTAATGTTGTCCAAGAGGTCTCTGAGACTGTCCTCAGTTCTTTTCATTCTTTTTTCTTCATTTTGCTCTGCAGTAGTTATTTCTATTATTTTATCTTCCAGGTCACTTATCCGTTTTTCTGCGTCAGTTATTCTGCTACTGATCCCATCTAGAGTTTTTAAAATTTCATTTATTGTGTTGTTCATCTTTGCTTGCTTCCTCTTTATTTCTTCTAGGTCCTTGTTAAATGTTTCTTGCATTTTGTCTATTCTATTTCCAAAATTTTGGATCATCTTTACTATCATTATTCTGAATTCTTTTTCAGGTAGACTGCCTATTTCCTCTTCATTTGTTAGGTCTGGTGGGTTTTTACCTTGCTCCTTCATCTGCTGTGTGTTTCTCTTCTTTTTATTTTGCTTACTGTGTTTGGGGTCTCCTTTTTGCAGGCTGCTGGTTCGTAGTTCCCATTGTTTTTGGTGTCTGTCCCCAGTGGCTAAGGTTGGTTCAGTGTGTTGAGTAGGTTTCCTGGTTTGGGGGCTAGTGCCTGTGTTGTGGTGGATGAGGCTGTATCTTGTCTTTCTGGTGGGCAGGTCCATGTCTGGTGGTGTGTTTTGGGGTGTCTGTAGACTTATTATGATTTTAGGCAGCCTCTCTGCTAATGGATGGGGCTGTAGTCCTGTCTTCCTAGTTGTTGGGCATAGGGTGTACAGCACTGTAGCCTCCTGGTCGTTGAGTGAAGCTGGGTCTTGGTGTTGAGATGGAGATCTCTGGGATATTTTCACCTTTTGATATTACCTGGGGCTGGAAGGTCTCTTGTGGACCAGTGTCCTGAAGTTGGTTCTCCCACCTCAGAGACACAGCCCTGATGCCTGGCTGGAGCACCAAGAGACTTTAATCCACATGGCTCATAATAAAAGGGAGAAAAAATCAAAAGGAAAGAAAGAAAGGAAGGAAGGAAGGAAGGAAGGAGAGCAGAAAGGAAGGAAGGAAGAAAGGAAGAAAGGGAGGAAAACAGGAAGAAGGAAGGAAGGAAGGAAGAAAGGAAGGAAGGAAAGAATGAAGGAAGGAAGAAAGGAAGAAAGAAAGGGAGGAAGGAAGGGAGGAAGGAAAGGAGGAAGAAAGGGAGGAAGAAGGGAAGGAAGAAAGGAAGAAAGAAAGGAAGAAAGAAAGACGATAAAACAAAGTAGGATAAAATAAAGTTATTAAATAAAAAATAATTATTTAGAAGAAAAATGTTAAAAAGTAAAAAAAAAATAAAAATAAAAAAAAATAAATGGGCAGGTCAGAACCCTAGGATAAATGGTGAAAGCAAAGCTATACAGACAAAATCTCACACAGCAGCGAAGACATACACACTCACAAAAAGAGAAAAAGGGGAAAATAATAATATATCTTGCTCCCAAAGTCCAAATAATAATATATCTTTCTCCCAAAGTCCACCTCCTCAACTTGGGATGATTCGCTGTCTATTCAGGTATTCCACAGATGCAGGGCACTTCAAGTTGATTGTGGAGCTTTAATTTGCTGCTTCTTAGGCTGCTGAGAGAGACCTCCCCCTCTCCTCTTTGTTTGCACAACTCCTGGGGTTCAGCTTTGTACTTGGCCCCGTCTCTGCGCGTAGGTCGTCCGAGGGCATCTGCTCTTCGCTCAGACAGGACGGGGTTAAAGGAGCAGCTGATTTGGGGGCTCTGGCACACTCAGGCCGGGGGGAGGGAGGGGCACGGATGCGGAGTGAGCCTGTGGTGGCAGGGGCCGGTGTGAAGTTGCACCAGCCCGAGGTGCGAAGCGCGTTCTCCCGGGGAAGGTGTCCCTGGATCCCGGGACCCCGGCAGTGGCGGGCTGAACAGGATCCTGGGAGGGGAGGTGTGGAGAGTGACCTGTGCTCACACACAGGCCTCTTGGTGGCGGCAGCAGCAGCCTTAGCGTGTCATGCCCATCTCTGGTTTCTGCGTTGATAACCACGGCTCGCGCCTGTTTCTGGAGCTCCTTTATGCGGCGCGCTTAATCCCCTCTCCTCTCGCACCAGGAAAGAGAGACAAGAAAAAGTCTCTTGTCTCTTTGGCAGCTCCTCGCCTGTCTCTGGAGTTCCTTTAAGCGGTGCGCTTAATCCCCTCTCCTCGCGCCCCAGGAAGAAAGAGGGAAGAAAAGGTTTCTTGCCTCTTCGGCAGCTCCAGACTTCTCCTGGACACCCTCCCGGCTAGCCATGGTGCACTAACCCCTTCAGGCTGTGTTCACGCAGCCAACCCCAGTCCTCTCCTCCGACTGAAGCCTGAGCCTCAGCTCCCAGCCCCCGCCCTTCCCGGCAGGTGAGCAGACAAGCCTCTCGGGCTGGTGAGTGCTGGTCGGCACCGATCCTCTGCGGGAGTCTCTCTGCTTTGCCCTCCGCACCCTGTTACTGCGCTCTCTTCCGTGGCTCTGAAGCTTCCCCCCTCCGCCACCTGCAGTCTCCGCGCGAAGGGGCTTCCTAGTGTGTGGGAACCTTTCCTCCTTCACAGCTCCCTCCCACTGGTGCAGGTCCCGTCCCAATTCCTTTGTCTCTGTTTATTCTTTTTTCTTTTGCCCTACCCAGGTACGTGGGGAGTTTCTTGCCTTTTGGAAGGTCTGAGGTCTTCTGCCAGTGTTCAGTCGGTGCTCTATAGGAGCAGTTCCGCGTGTAGATGTATTTCTGATGTATCTGTGGGGAGGAAGGTGATCTCCGCGTCTTAGTCTTCTGCCATCTTCTCTCCTCCCTGGCATAGTTTTTATATACAACAACCCAAAGGCACAAAGCATAAAGGAAGAAATATGCCATTTTAACTACATAAAAATTAAGGTCTTCAGTGGGCAAAATGTCATAAATGGTGTTTAAAGGCAGACATGATGCAACAGATTTTAAACGTACCCGCACAGTTTGGCTTACCCAGGTGCTTTCCTATGATTGCCATAAGAAGATCACACCCAGGCTCTGGGTGCTGAGTTCCAGTCATCCCAGAATGATAAAGATCCAGAAGAAAATTTGAATCTAAATAGCTTTCTGTGGAGGAGAATAGCCCAGCTAAGTCCAACGGAGTGACAGCTGATGCATGATCTGTAAATGAGGAAAATAAATACCTGTTATTTTAAGTATCTGAGATTTTTAAGTTGTTTGTTGTACAGCCTTTCCACATCAGAACTAATGCATGCTAAATCCTCAAAGTGTTAAATGAAAGAGACATAGACCTGTCTCTTCACAAGCCCTCTCCAAAGTGTCAGCCCTCAATTTTACTGCTACAACAATATGGAGAAGGGGAGGAAGCAACATCAAGAGATTGGAACTCCTAAGGAAAAAAAGCTTTATTTCCATAATTATGTCCCAATAAATTCCCCTTAATAATGATATTATTTAACATCTATTTAAGACACACTATTTTCCAGAAGTTATTTTCAGCTGGTAGCATGGGATTAAAAAGAACAGACTCTAAAGCATACTATCTAAGATGAAATTTTATCTCTGTTTATTAGTTATACAGGCTAGGTAGTTAACATTTCTGTGCATCAGCTTCCTCATGTATAAAATTTGTATGAGAGATTATAGTTCTTATAATGGGACTGTTTTGAGGGTTACATGAATTAATATACATAAGATACATAGAGCAATGGCACATAGTGGTAATTATTATTACTATTATTACTATTATTATTATATGTATAGATTTGTTTAATCTTTAAAACAACCCAATGAGGTAGTTACAGTTATTCTTGTTGTCTAATCTTGCTTTGAATGGAAAAGTAGCATAACAAAGGAGTTAAAGGTAAAAGTTTTGGTACTAACCTTTCTCTCTATCACTTGCTTGATTGTGATCTCTTGCAAAATACTTAAACTCACTGTGTCTAAAGTTTAATTTTTTAATCTTTAAAATGGATATCACAATAATAATACCTGTCTTCGGAGATAATAAATGTTTGTGTATTGGAGGGCGGCTGAGAGGAAGTTTTGTGGTGGTGAGAAAGTCCTTAAAGGAGCCCTCCAAAACCCCTAAACCTTAAAGTACATATATACCTCTTGCAGAAGAAATTTAAATAATAAACATACCAATTGAAAGATAGACAAATGCATGAACTGGCAAGTGACAAAACAAGAAAATAATTTGACCAATAAACCTTTAAAAATTTAAGCTCAATATTTTAATACGCAATTTAGAATAAGATTTTATTTGGTGATTATCAAATTGAAACAGGCTTTAAAACTGATTCTGTCAGCACAGATAAGCTGTGATAGAAATATCTTCTCTTATATTGCTGGCAGGGGAGGAGAAGTATGGGTTAGGGGGAGTGTAAATTGAGACAACCTTTCTGCAAGGAAAGTTTGTAATACGTATCATAAGTTTAGATCATAACACCAAAAAATCCCATCAACATATAAGTGGATAGATAAATTCTGGCATAGTCATACAAAGGAATGTCATTCAGTAATAATATATATATGTGTATATATATATATATATATATCAACCTGGATGAAGCTCAAAAACACACTGAGTGAAGAAGCCAGAAAGAGTCATACAACTCATATGATTCCATGTGTAGCTACGGTGACAAAATGAAAATGGTAATGTACTCTGGTGGGTTTGGGAGGACTGGGCAATGTAGGTGGTACAGGGGATTTCGTTGGAAAGGAAAACAAGAAAACATTCTGTGGGATGGAATAGTCTATATTTTGCCACAGGCACTATTAAAGTCCTCACTATATACATTTGTCAAATCACTTAAAATTTTATCACATGTATGTTTATCTCAGTTTTAAAAGAAAAAGAGCATGGGTCTTAAAATGATTTATACAGCATGCCTCAGCAATTTCAATACTGGGAGTTTATATGAAGTGTTAAAAATGTGTAATACTGGACCTTAACAGATATCTCACCCAAGAAGACATACAGATGGCAAATAAGCATATGAAAAGATACTCCACATCATATGTCATCAGAGAAATAAATTAAAACAATGAGATACCATTAAAAAAACATTAGAATGGCTAAAATCCAAAACTGACAGCACCAAATGTTTGCAAGGTTGTGGAGCAACAGAAATTCTCATTCATTGCTAGCGGAATGAAAAATGACACTTTGGTGGACAGTGTGGCAGTTAAAAAAAAAAAAAACTAAAAATTTCTAACCATATGATGCAACAAATGAGTTCCTTGGTATTTACCCAAAGGAGTTGAGAACTTATGTCCACTCAAAAACCTGCATTTGGATGCTTATGGTAGCTTTATTCAAAACTGCCAAAACCCAGAAGCAGTATATTAATGGATAAATAAACTGTGGTACATATAGACAAAGAACTATTATTTAGCACAAAAAAAGATATGAGCTATCAAGCCTTAAAAAGAAATGAAGGAAACTTAAATGCTTTGAATTATACCATTAAGTGTACACTTAATTGTACACTTTCACATACTAAGTGAAAGAAACCAATCCTCAAAGGCTACATGCTATATCATTCCAACTATGTGACATCCTGGAAAAGGCAAAACTATAAAGACACTAAAAGATCAGTGGTTACCAGGGTTTGGGGTGGAGGGAAGGAATAAATAGAGCACAGAGGATTCTTAAGGCAGTGAAAATACTCTGTATGATACTATAATGATTGTGTAACTGAGCAGGACCCTATGGGGCTTTCCCAGGGAAACTCTTCCTTCATATCCTCTGCTTTATCTCCTCTCTGAAGTGCTTAGTTAATAGTATCTGATGCACATTTCCTGAGTTGTTCTACAGATGTGAAAACCCCCACCAAATGGAAGATGTTAATTACTTGATGACCATAAGCAGGTAGCCTCCAGGCCTCCAGGAGCCTAAGGACTGATAACGTTAACCTCTGTGACACTGCCTGTTTCCTCACCATCAAACAATCATAAAATTGTGCACAAGCTGATCACATACCCTGCAGCTCCCTCCCTCACCTGGCCTTTAAAAATGCTTTGCTGAAACCCGTTGGGAAGTTCAGAGATTTGGGGGCATGAGCCACTTGTCTCCTTGCATGGCTCTGCAATAAAACTTTCTCTGCTCCAAACTCTGATGTTTCAGTATTATTTGGCCTCCAAGTGCTTTGGGCACAGGAACTCCCGTTCAATAATAACTAGGTGTCATTATACATTTGTCCAAACCTATAGCATGTACAATACCAAGATTGAACCCTAAAGTAACTATGGACTTTGGGTGATTATTATGTGTCAGTTTAGGTTCATCCTTGGTAACAAATATACCACTTAGGTACAGGTTATTGATAGTGGGGAAGGCAATACATACATAAGCCAGGGGATATAAAGGAAACCTCAATTTTGTTGTGAACCTAAACCTGCTCTTAAAAAGCCTTTTAAAAGTGTATATACTAATAATTATTGAGGATAAACAAGCATACATATCTAACTGCATGTTACATGGTAAACTATTCAAACCAGGAAACTGGAGAACACCCTTCTCTCATTTATAGATATAATTTCACAGTATCTTAAAACAGTTTAGCTTGACTAACAAAATAATGCCCTAAAGATTTTTGGTTTGTGTTTTTTCTAGCTAATTATTTTAGAATATCTTTGACATTTCTCCAACATTTTCCTTCTTTTCTAAAGCACATTAAGGCTCTTTGATAAAACCAAGATCTTCCAGAATATGTAAACTTAAATAGCCTAAAATCTTCAAAAATGAAATGCTCAGTGAAACTACTCTCTATGATACTGTAATGATGTATATAGGTCATATAATTGTTTAAATACCTAGAAAGTACCATACCAAGAGTGAAACAATGTAGACTATGGGTGATAATGATGTGTCAATGTAGGATCATCAATTATTAAAAAAGAAATACTACTCTGGTGGGGAATGTTGATAATGGCAGAGGTTATGCACATGTGGTGATAAAGTATATATGGAAAATATCTATACTTTTGGTTCAATTTTGCTGTGATCCTAAAACTACTCTAAAAATAAAGTTTATTAATTTTTAAAATTAAAAATAAAGTAAAATACCTATCTTAACTCCAAAGAGTGGGATAGTTGGAAATGTTTAGAATTTGAATAGTCAGACTACTTAGAGTTCATATCACCAAAAAGGCAAGTTCTGGAAAGATAAAATAGCAAAATTTTTTGGCTAAACACTAGGAGAAAAGAGATTTCTGTGATCTCCATAAACTGTAATCTCCATATGCTCCCTTCAGCAAGTTTTGTTTGCTCACTCTTTTGTAACTGAGAGACAACATTGTGTCTGTTTCTACTTTTCATTGGTTATCTAGGGCTCAAAAGGCCATCATATCTAAGGGGAAATTGTTGTACAGGTAAATATGTATGAAAATATTTATTTTATCATTGTCTAAAAAAATTAAACATTTGAAGAAGTCTAAACATCTGTAACACTGTGATAATTTTCTTAATAAATTGTGGTCCATGAAATTAAATATCATGGAAACACACACTTGGAAAACAACCCCAGTTTGTGCCCTACTAATAATGTGACCTTGAAAAAAATCTAAGCCTCAGTTTCCCCACATGTAAAATGGGGACATTAATAATTCCTATGTCAAAGAGTCATTGAAAAAATAGAATAGTTAACATTTACAAAGAAATTAGAACAATGTTAAGCAAAGAGAAAAATCTATTTAAGCATTACTTATCATTATTTTAGAAATTTACTTTATAAGAAATAACATATGAATAGAGAGAAAAAGAAATACAGAAATACATTAACATTTTCACATTGCTTTTGGGTAGTGTTTAATAGTGATCCTTAATTCCCTTTTTATTTCTATCACATTTTTAAATGTTTTTAACCACAAACATTTACTGGGGAACAAAAAATGTAAGATTAAAAAATTATTTTCACAATTATTTCTTACACTAATAATATGGTTTTATATGTTCTGGGAAAGAAAATAAATTCAAATACTGTAAATTAATCATAAATGATGTTAATGTTGAATAGACAGATGAAGAAAATCAGACTATATCTTGGAAACCAAGAACTGTGCTTCCAACTCTGTCTTGGGATATTCTGTAACATTTATTTTTCTAAGCTTTTAAAAAAACTTTTGGCCTTAACTGACTGTTATTATATATGTAGGCATTAATTCAATGAAAATTTGCTGAATGTCTACTTGAAAGACAATGTGAATGTTACAAACATGAAACACAACAACTTTTTCCTTTCTTATAATTAAGTAATAACTTTATGTGCACTAATCAGTCTCCATAGGATCCAATGGAAAGTATGCATACACATTTCTCTCAGTTATAGTAATATATCTATGAAAAGATCTAATCTTGTATTTAACAAATATTTAGTATACATTTGACCCTCAAACAGAAGGGGAGAGGTTGGGGTGTTGACCGTCTGTGCAGTCAAAAATCCAATTATAATTTATAGTTGGCCTTCTGTATCCTTGGTTCCACATACAAGAATTAAAACCAACCTCAATGGTGTATTTACTATGTGCATACAAGTGGACCAACATGCAGTTCAAACTCCTGCTGTTCAAGTGTCAACTGTATATCTACTGGGCTCAAAACACTGTAGTAGACACTAGGAAGACAATGGAATAGAACAGACACGATTCAAGCTCCATAGAGTTTACAGGTACAGGGGAGAGCCAACATCAAACAAATGAAGAGAAAAACATTTTGTAATTACAAATTGTAGTATATGTTATGAAGGAAAAGAACAGGGTGCACTAAAAGAATGAAACAATTTTGGGAGAAAAAGGATATGTAGGGATTAGCCAGGTGAAGTTAGTAGGGAAAGTATTCCAGGAAGAAAAAAAAACAAAAAACAGCATGATGTATTTGAAGAACTAAAAGAAGTAGAGTATAGCTAAGTATAGTTAAGTTGGAGATAGGCATTAGATGAAATGGAGATGTATGTGCAAATCTGTTTCACAAAGGGGCTTTAGATAAGACTTGATGATGAATTTAATGCTGAGGAGGAACAAAAATGTTGAGAATGGCAGCTATATGTCTTGAATAATTGAAATGATAGTGATGCAATTAAATGAGTTGAGGAAAACTGGACAAGGAGAAATTTCAGGGATTAGATTAAGAATTCAATTAAGACAAACTAAATAGGCAATTAGAAACACAAGGCTACATCTCCAGGTGAGATCTGAGCTAGAAACATAAATTACATAGGATATTGTAATAGAATTGAAAGTCATATCATGAACTCCAAAATCATCCCCCAGGTCCCAGAATTACTGACTAGAATATAGAGAATGCTTCTTAGAAAATGAGACTAGTTACCTTGTCTTGTCAACTCAAAGGACTTGTTTTCTCTATTCACCTGATATTTTTGTTTCCCAAAACAGATTGCAAGTAATATGTATAGATGATGTGTGTTGGGAACAGTTTGTGCCGAGCCAAAGGCACCGGAACTCCTATCAGATTCATTGTCATTAAAAACTCAAACAGTATAAGATTGTAAGTATTTATTCTGTCAATAACAGGAAAATGCTGAATGAAAATAAAAACTAACATAAAAATAGAATCAGAGAACATTTTGTAAAGGACAAATAATGTCTATTAGTGTGTTAAGAATGATTATCTAAACCCTATTACAAGTCAAAGAATATGGTTCTATTATGGCTGGTTTGTTATGACTCCACTACCCAGATATTAAAATTTTACCTTCTCCTTCATGGTATCTGTTGTTATACTCGATAACTAGCAGTAAAGATGTTAATAAGTATAGTCAAAGTGCATCACTTAGTGTATCTGGAAATTTAGTTCAGAGAATAGTGAGAAACTTGGGGTTTTCAGATTTCAGAAAATGCCTAACAATTTGACTATGTGGACCAATTCTAATTATATTCTAATAAGGCTAAATTTAAGGCTTAGCATTTTATAATGCTACATGATTCTTATTGTGGATTATATATTTTCCCTCCATCATCTCTTAGGTTAATTGTGTTGTCAAGAATGTCAGTTCTAAAACTGTAAAGGGATATTTGTCATTAGAAAATATACTAGTCAATTATGTCAGAGATCTTCCATTCAACCTTGCCCATCAATGTGTACATCTTGAGACAAATCCATTTCTCTGTCGCAATATATTGTAGCCATTTTATCCATAACAAAGGAGCTCAAAAAGACTCTGGTTGGCTGAACAAATACAATTTCCCATGTCAAGGGTTTACAATTTCATTATAAAAATTAACTTCTGGCTGACTCTAGCTAGATGCTCTCAGAATCAGAAAGACTTACCATTTATGAGTACTTATCATTTTAAATACATTAATTTTACAAAATTTCAAATTGACCAAAGTCAGGATAGTAGTTCATATAATAGAATTTGCAAAGTTGCTCTAATTAATATTCTTTCTGGATAATTTTTTCATCCTCACAGTGATGTGAGATAATATTGCCCAACTCTAATAGGCACTAAATATCAAGGTATTCATCCTTGTGAATGGAACAAGGATGGATTCTGGGGAATTCTAGGGAAACAAGACAATGAGGAGTGGGGCTGGTAAATGGGATCAGAAAGAACAAATAGTAAAACAGAGCTTCAAGGAAGAAAAGTAATATAAATCCACAGTTCATACTTGTATAGATACCAGTATAATGTAAGTGTGAATACCAGTTAAATTTTTAATCACTAAGCACTCAATTAAATACCTTGGGCAGGGAGAGTTTACTTTAGGCCAAATGTGATAGTCCTGTTCCCTTTGGCTAAGAATTGGTTTAACATGGGCATATAATAAAACATTGACCAATAAAATGTGAGGTTGTCTGCTAGAGGGATTCTGGGAAGACTTTTCTCACCTTAAAAAAGAGAAATCAAATGGGATCATTTTGCCTGTAAGGTTGCCACCTATTGATAATGTCTGGAATTTCAGCAACAATGTTGGAATCCTGAAGGAGTCCACTCAAGAACTAACATGCTAAAGATTGTCGAGAAGAAAGAGAAATAGTCAACGAATCATAATGACATAACCATGTCATTGATTTAGCCAGACCTGGATCTACCCTTGATATGTGAACCCACAATACTGTCTGTTATGTGGGATAATAAATGTCCTTAAGCTAATTAAAATTCTTCCAACTTTTTTTTACTATGAAACGAGATAGAGATAGTGTAGTAGTGATAGAAAGATGGGAGGTTGAAATAAAATAGGTTAGTTATCCTTTGCTATGTAACAAATTATCCTAAACAAAGCTTGAAACAATGAACATTTATTATCATACATAATTCCTGAGTCTCAGGACTCTTGGAACTGTTGAGCTGGGTGGTAATAACAGGATCTCTCATGAGGTTGCAGTCAAACAGTCTGTCTGGGATGCAGTCTCTAAAGAGTTTACTGGGACTGGAAGTTCAGCTTCCAAGCTCACTCACGTAACATTATACAGGATGCTTCATTTCTTCACCACATGAATGTCACCATGGGACTGGTCACAACATGGCTACCCCCAGGCAAATGATCCAAGGAAAAAAGATAGAGAGAGCAAGAGAGCAAGTAAGAGGGAGTCTGCACTCAAAATGGAAGATGCATTCATTTTATAACCTTATCTTGTAAGTGACATACCATCACTTCTGCTGAATTCTATTTACTAGGAGCAAGTTGCTAAATCCAGTACACACTTAAGGGGAAAGGAATTAACCTCCACTCTGAAGAAAGAAATATATATATATATAAACAAAAGCAAACAAAAAAACGTTGTGGACGTACGTTTTAGAAACAAGTGGGCTATATTTTCAATCTAAAGAGATTTGAAAATATTTAAATACAGATAAAAAGTACCTAGCAGAAATAAAGTGGTGGATATTTCTTTGTATTAGCATCTACTTCCTCTGTGTGTTCAGTAGTAAGATCATTTGCTAAAGATGTTTTGGTAAGTGGTAGATTTAAAGGTATAAGTTAAATGAAAAGAAATGAAATGGTGATTTAGGGAAACAATACAGAGCACTAACTCTAGAGACATAGATAAGAATGATTTAAAGTTATAAAATAATTCTAAATTATGTAGATAATTCTACTTAGCTTGTATGAATACCTTGATAAAATAGATATGTTTCTATGAAAATGAAGATTACTATAGTAATCTTCCAGAGAAATTAGAAATCCTCGTTTTAAGGTTTTCCAGGAATGAATCAAACACACACACAACAGCACTGCGTACAAAAGATTTGACTATAGAATTCCTTCAAATATTTATGAAACTATAAAATTCACCTTATATATAAACTCTTACAGAGCTTATAAAAATATTTTTAAAATAATTTTTATTGGAGTATAGTTGACTTACAATGTTGTGTTAGTTTCAGGTGTACAGCAAAGTGAAGCAGTTATACATATACATATATCCACTCTTTTTAGATTCTTTTCCCATATAAGTTATTACAAAGTTTTGAGTAGAGTTGCCTGGGCTATAGAGTAAGTCCTTATTTGTTAATCTATTTTATATATAGGCATCTGTATGTGTCAAACCCAATCTCCCAACTTATCCCTCCCCCCATCCTTTCCCCCCGGTAACCATAAGTTTGTTTTCTACATCTGTGACTCTATTTCTCTTTTGTAAATAAATTCATTTGTGCCATTTGTTTTTAGATTCTACTTTAAGTGATACCATATGATATTTTTCTTTCTCTGTCTGCTTCACTCAGTATGACAATCTCTGGGTCTGTGTATGTTGCTGCAAATGGCATTTGTTTCATTCTTTTTTATGGTTGAATAATATTCCATTGTATATATGTACCACATCTTCTTTATCCATTCATTTGTTGATGTATATTTTTAAAAAAAAATTATTGGAATAGAGTTGATTTCCAATATTGTGTTAGTTTCAGGTGTATAGCAAAGTGAATGAGTTATACATATACAGATATCCACTCTTTATTTATTTATTTATTTACTTGATTAGATTCTTTTTCCCTACAGGCCATTACAGAGTACTGAGTAGAGTTCCCTGTGTTATACGACAGGTTCTTATTAGTTATTTATTTTCTATATAGTAGTGTGTATATGTCAGTGCCAATCTCCCAATTTAACCCTCCCCCCCTTATTTCCTGGTAATCATAAGTTTGTTATCTACATCCATGACTCTACTTCTGCTTTGTAAATAAGTTCATTTGTACCCTTTTTGTAAATTCCACATATAAGCAATATCATATGATATTTGTCTTTCTCTCTCTGACTTACTTCACTCAATATGACAGTCTTTAGGTCCATCCATGTTGCTGCAAATGCCATTATTTTGTCCTTTTTTATGGCTGAGTAATATTCCATTGTATATATGTGTAGCACATCTTCTTTATCCATTCCTCTGTTGATAGACATTTAGGTTGCTTCCATGTCCTGGATATTGTAAATAGTGTTGCAATGAACATTGGGGTGTATGTATCTTTTTGAATTATGGTTTTCTCAAGGTATATGCACAGAAGTAGAATTGCAAGGTCATATAGTAGTTCTATTTTTAGTTTTTTAAGGAATCTCCATACTGTTCTCCATAGTGGCTGTACCAATTTACATTCCCACCAACGGTGCAGGAGGGTTCCCTTTTTTCCACACCCTCTCCAGCATTTATTGTTTGTAGAGGTATTTTGTTTGTTTGTTTGTTTGTTTTTTTGTGGTACATGGGCCTCTCACTGTTGTGGCCTCTCCCGTTGCAGAGCACAGGCTCTGGATGCACAGGCTCAGTGGTCATGGCTCACGGGCCCAGCCACTCTGCGGCATGTGGGATCTTCCCGGACCAGGGCACGAACCTGTGTCCCCTGTATTGGCAGGCGGACTCTCAACCACTGTGCCACCAGGGAAGCCCTGTTTGTAGAGTTTTTGATGATAGCCATTCTTAACAGTGTAAGGTGATATCTCATTATAGTTTTTATTTGCATTTCTCTAATAATTAGTGATGTTGAGCACCTTTCTATGTGCTTTTTGGCCATCTGTATGTCTTCTTCGGAGAAATGTCTATTTAGATCTTCCACCCATTTTTTGGATTCGGTTATTTGTTTTTGTTTTTGTTTTTGTTTTTGATATTTAGCTGCATGAGCTGTCTGTATGATTTGGAGACTAATCCCCTGTTGGTTGCATAGATAGCAAATATTTTCTCCCATTCTGAAGGTTGTCTTTTTCTTTCATTTATGGTTTCCTTTGCTGTGCAAAAGGTTTTGAGTTTAATTAGATCCCATTTATTTATTTTTGTTTTTATGTTATTACTCTAGGAGGTGGATCAAAAAAGATCTTGCTGTGATTTAAGTCAAAGAGAGTTCTTCCTATGTTTTCCTCTAAGAGTTTTGTAGTGTCTGGTATTACT
>NC_041225.1:831371-835417 GCF_002837175.3 Physeter macrocephalus | reverse complement strand
TTTCATTTATGGTTTCCTTTGCTGTGCAAAAGGTTTTGAGTTTAATTAGATCCCATTTATTTATTTTTGTTTTTATGTTATTACTCTAGGAGGTGGATCAAAAAAGATCTTGCTGTGATTTAAGTCAAAGAGGGTTCTGCCTATGTTTTCCTCTAACAGTTTTATAGTGTCTGGCCTTACATTCAGGTCTTTAATCCATTTTGAGTTTTGGTTTTTTTTTGTTTTTTTTTTTTCTGCGGTACGCGGGCCTCTCACCGTTGTGACCTCTCCCTCTGCGGAGCACAGGCTCCGGACGCACAGGCCCAGCGGCCATGTCTCACGGGCCCAGCCGCCCCGCGGCACGTGGGACCCTCCCAGACTGGGGCACGAACCCGTGTTCCCTGCTTCAGCAGGCGGACCCCAACCACTGCGCCACCAGGGAAGCCCTTGGGTTTATTTTTGTGTATGGTGTTAGGGAGTGTTCTAATTTCATTCTTTTCCATATAGCTGTCCAGTTTTCCCAGTGCCACTTACTGAAGAGACTGTCTTTTCTCCATTGTATATTCTGTGTCCTTTGTCATAGATTAGATGACCATAGGTGTGTGGGTTTATCTCTGCACTTTCTATCCTGTTCCATTCATCTACATTTCTGTTTTTGTGTGAGTACCATACAGTCTTGATTACTGTAGCTTTGTAGTATAATCTGAAGTCAGGGAGCCTGATTCCTCCAGCTCCGTTTTTCTTTCTCAAGATTGCTTTGGCTATTCAGGGTCTTTTATGTTTCCATACAAATTGTAAAATTTTTGTTCTAATTCTGTGAAAAATGCCATTGGTAATTTTATAGGGATTGCACTGAATCTGTAGATTGCTTTGGGTAGTATAGTCATTTTCACAATATTGATTCTTCCAATCCAAGAACATGGTATATATCTACATCTGTTTGTGCTGTCTTTGATTTCTTTCATCAGTATCTTATAGTTTTCTGAATAGAGGTCTTTTGCCTCCTTAGGTAGATTTATTCCTATGTATTTTATTCTTTTTTGTGATGGTAAATGGGTTTGTTTCCTTAATTTCTCTTTCTGATCTTTCATTATTAGTGTATACAAATGCAAGAAATATCTGTGTAATAATTTTGTATCCTGCAAATTTACCAAATTCATTGATTAGCTCTAGGAGTTTTGTGGTAACATCTTTAGGATATTCTATGTATGGTATCATGCCATCTACAAACAGTGACAATTTAACTTATTCTTTTCCAATTTGGATTCCTTTTATTTCTTTTTCTTTTCTAATTGCCATAACTAGGACTTCCAAAACTATGTTGAATAATAGTGGCAAGAATGGACATCCTTTTCTTGTTCCTGATCTTAGAGGAAATGCTTTCATTTTTTCACCATTGAGATTATGTTTGCTGTGGCTTTGTCATATATGGCCTTTATTATGTTAAGTTAGGCTCCCTCTATGTCCACCTTCTAGAGTGTTTTTATCATAAATAGATGTTGAATCTTGTCAAAAGGTTTCCTGCATCTACTGAGATGATCATATGGTTTTTATTCTTCAATTTGTTGGTATGGTACATCACACTGATTGACATTTGTATATTAAAGTATAACTGCATCCCTGGGATAAATCCCACTTGATGATGTATATGATCCTTTCAATGTGTTGCTGGATTCTGATTGCTGGTATTTTGTTAAAGATTTTTGTATCTATGTTCATCAGTGATATTGGCCTGTAATTTTCTTTTCCTGTGATATCTTTGTCTGTTTGGATATCACAGTGGTGGTGACCTCATAGAATGAGCTTTGGAGTGTTCTTTCCTCTGCAACTTTTGGAAGAGTTTGAGAAGGACAGGAATTAGCTCTTCTCTAAATGTTTGATAGAATTTGCTTGTGAAACCATCTGGTCCTGGACTTTTGTTTGTTTGAAAATTTTTCTCACAGTTTCAATTTTATTACTTGTGATTGGTCTGTTCATATTTTCTATTTCTGCTTCAGTCTTGGAAGGTTGTACCTTTCTAAGAATTTGTCCATTTCTTCCAGGTTATCCATTTTATTGGCAGATAGTTGCTTGTGATAGTTTCTTTTCTTTTTTCCAAAGATAATATTTGTTTTTATTATTATTCTGTGAAAGAAGTTAGGTAATCTGATAAATTGGGACTAAGTTAGGCTAGTAGGACAATCAAGGTAAAAATATCTTTAAGAGATGAGTGCCAAAGAATAGAAAACAATCATTTATGGAAAATTTTTCTGGATATAATATTTCCAAAACATAAGAACAGCAAATACAAAGGCCCTGAGGCAAGATGAAGCTTAACTAAAATCAAGGAAAAAAAAAAAGAAGCTAAAAGGTTAGGTCAGGAGATAACCACACAAATTTACACTAGCTGGTCCCTAACTTCAAGTCTACGTGGATATATTCTTGAGGTGAGTTAGACATATATATCATCCAAAAAACAACAAAAAAAGTTGACTCCAAAATTACCCTAGAAATTCTGAGTGAGACTCTTTACAAAGGCACAATCATATTAAAGATCACAGCCATCATTCTCCAGACTCCACTCTGGCCATCACTTGCAGGCATTTAATGGGGATGTTTAATATTCTCTCTAAAATATTGGGCAGGAAGAACAATTATCCTAGCATGTCTGCACCATGCACCTAGAGTCTCACAGTTGAAAAGTAGCTGGAGCTCACCCTGCTGATGACTTTGCCATTTTTTTTTTTTTTTTTTTTTTTACCTTTCATTAAGAGTTCCATCTCTTTTAAGAACTGGGATATATTTTTTGAGGGAAATAATCTATAGGAAAATTCAACTGACAGAGATCATACTGTACTTGACTTTTCTGGTCTTTCCTAAACTTATTTGTTGAGACAAACGTCTGTTCTTAACCTTTTTTAAATGGCTCTGTTAAATATAATGGACACACAGTAAACTGCACATACTTAAAGAACAAAATTTAAGTTCTGAAATATGCATATACCCATGGAACTGCCAACACAATCAAGAAAAGGAACATATCCAGCACTTGCAAGTGTTTTTATGCCTCATTCATAAAGCCCCTTTTTTTCCCCTCACATTCCACCCCTCCACATCGCCAAGTGACCACTGATATGCTGCTTTCTAACGTTAGAGATGCGTTTGCATTTTTCTGGAAATTTATATAAAGGGATTCACACAGTGGGGACTCTTTTATCTGGCTCCTTTCACTCAATGTAATTATTCTGAGAGTAATTCATATTTTTGTGGGTATCAATAGTTTATCACTTTGTTTTGCTGAGTAGTGTTTCACTGTATAAGTATACCACAGTCTGTTTATTCATTTGCCTGGTGATGGGTGCTCGAGGTTGTTACAATTCTGTCTATTAAAAAGAAAGATGCTATGATGGCCATGTACAAGTCTCTGTATGAACATATGCTTTCATTTTTCTTGCATAAGTATCTAGGTGCAGAAAGGCTGGATCATACGGTAAGTGTATTTTCAGCTTATAAAGAAACAGCAAACTGTTAAATGAAGTGACCATTTTCCTTCCCACTAACAGTGTAAAAGACTTCCAGTTCCTACACTGCCTCAGCAATACTTGGTGTGGTCGGACTTTTCTAATTTGAGCCATTCAATAGGTGTGTAGTGGTATCTCCTGGGGCTTTCATTTTCATTTAGCTAATAATTGATTACAGTGAGCAACTTCATGTGCTTATTTGCATCCGTACACCTCCTTGGAAGGATCTCTTTTTAAATATTGTTACCCATATTGTTAATTTAAAAAATTTTTCTAGTTACTGAGTTTTGAGAGTTCTATACGTGTTAGAGACACAAGTCTTTTCAGGTATATAATTTGTAAATATTTTCTTCCAACCTGTGGCTTTCTTTTATTAATAATGGCTTCCAAAGATGAAACCCAATGTATCACTTTTTTTCTTTTATGGATCTTGTTTTTGGTGTCATCTCTAGGAAACCTTTGCTTAACACAAAGTCAAAAAGATTTTGTCCAAGTTTTAGAGATTTATGTTTTGATCTACATTCAGTTAATTGTTTATATGGTGTGAAGTAGGGATCAAAGTTCATA
>NC_041225.1:768079-827973 GCF_002837175.3 Physeter macrocephalus | reverse complement strand
AAAATATTGGGCAGGAAGAACAAACATCACTAGCACGTCTGCACCGTGCACCTAGTGTCTCACAATTGAAAAGTAGCTGGAGCTCACCCTGCTGATGGCTTTGCCGGGTTTTTTTTTTACCTTTTATTAAGAGTCCCATCTCTTTTAAGAACTGGGATATATTTTTTGAGGGAAATAAACTATTGGAAAATTCAACGGACAGAGATCATACTGTACTTGACTGTTCTGTTCTTTGCTACATTTATTTGTTGAGACAAACGTCTGTTCTTAGCCTTTTTTTAATGGCTCTGTTAAATATAACGGACACACAGTAAACTGCACATACTTAAAGAACAAAATTTAAGTTCTGAAATATGCATATACCCATGGAACTGCCAACACAATCAAGAAAAGGAACATATCCATCACTTGCAAGTGTTTTTATGCCTCATTCATAAAGCCCCTTTTTTCCCCTCACATTCCACCCCTCCACATCCCCAAGTGACCACTGATATGCTTTCTATCATTATAGAAGTGTTTGGATTTTTCTAGAAATTTATATAATGGGATTCACACAGTGAGGACTCTTTTATCTGGCTTCTTTCACTCAATGTAATTATTTTGAGAGTAATTCATATTTTTGTGGGTATAAATAGTTTATTACTTTGTTTTGCTGAGTAGTGTTTCACTGTATGAGTATACCACAGTATGTTTATTCATTCACCTGTTGATGGGTGCTCGAGGTTGTTAAAATTCTGTCTATTAAAAATAAAGATGTTATGATGATCCATGTACAAGTCTTTGTATGAACATATGCTTTCATTTTTCTTGCATAAATATCTCGGTGCAGAAAGGCTGGATCATACGGTAGGTGTATGCTCAACTTATAGAGAAACAGCCAAACTGTTGACTGAAATGACTGTACCATTTTCCTTCCCACTAGCAGTGAAAAAGACTTCCAGTTCCTACACTGCTTCACCAATACTTGGTGCGGTTGGAGTTTTCTTTTTTTTTTTTTTTTGGAAAGAACTTTGCATTACATTTAATAAAAGTTTAGGGAGATCTTTGTGGTACATTAGTGAAGTTCTTTGGGGAAACTTTAGCCATGTACATTGTGTTGGAGAGGCAACAACAGTTCAAGAATTCTCAAAATTTGAGTACACAGTTGCCTTACATGTAGGCATGGTGGCAGCCATGTACATAACAAAGCTTTGGAGGATGTTGTATTAGTCAGCTCTTGCTGTGATAATGTTTTGGAACAAATCGCCCCAAAACTCAGTTACATAAACAAGAATTTATTTTTCTTGGACCTACGGGCTAGCTGCAGTAGCTCTCTTTTAGACCTCTAGATGGCTGGTTTTGCTCTGTTTTGGGTCAGTTTGAGGTCTGTCCCACACATATTCCTCTGGAGCCCAACTGTGAGGCCACAGCTCCCAGGTCCTGTCTTCTCACAAAACTCACTGAAACATAAGAGGTCAACCCAACTGCACAAGCCCATTTAAGGCCTCTATGGCTCATTTAAGGCCATCATGTCTGCTCACACTTCATTGCCCAAAACATGTCAGAGATCTAAGTTGTATTTAGAATATGTGTATTTGTTTAAAGCTGGGTGCTCTCACAGAAGAATATTGCATTTTGGACAGTTTTACCTTAGCATTTTCATTGGCATTTGCAAACGTGATAAATGTCATGTGCATTTTTTCACCTTTGAGCACTTTTTGAAATTGTGGGACAATTTCTATGGGAAAAGAGGAAGGTACACTTTAGAAGTCAACTCTAGTTATGGCATTGTTGGGAGAAGAGTTAACGATGATAAGGTCAATACAAATGAAAGATTTGGGATTCACGTATTCATCATTAACATTAGCATTCTACAGAATATTCCTGGAGAATTGTGCTGTTACCTTTAGGTGACTTCTTACTGTACAGTAACACAGAAACAGAAACTGAGTGTTGCTTGTGGTAGTTTCTTATGATCCTCTGTATTTCTGTGGTGTCTGTTGTAACTTCCCCTTTTTCATTTCTAATTTTATTGATTTGAATCCTCTCTCTTTTTTCTTGATCAATCTGGCTAAATGTTTATCAATTTTGTTTATCTTCTCAAAGAACCAGCTTTTAGTTTCTTGATTTTTTCCTATTGTTTTCTTCATTTTTACTTCATTTATTTCTGCACTGATATTTATGATTTCTTTCCTTCTAGTAACACTGGGTATCGTTTGTTCTTCTTTCTCTAGTTGCTTTAGGTTTAAGGATAGGTTGTTTATCTTAGACTTTCTTCTTTCTTGAGGTAAGATTATATTGCTATAAACTTCCCTGTTAGAACTGCTTTTTCTATGTCCCTTACGTTTTAGATACTTGTGTTTTCATTGTCATTAATCTATAGGCATTTTTTCCATTTCCTCTTTGATTTCTTCAGTGATCCATTGATTATTTAGTAGCATATTATTTAGCCTACATATGTATGTGTTTTTACAATTTTTCTTTCCTGTAATTGATTTCTAATCTCATAATGTTGTGGTCAGAAAAGATGTTTGATATGATTTCAATTTTCTTTAATTTACCAAGGCTTAATTTGTGCCTCAAGATGTGATCTATCCTGGAGAATGTTCTGTGTGCACTTGAGGAGAAAGTGTATTCTGCTGCTTTCAGATGGAATGTCCCCTAAATATCAATTAAGTCTATCTGGTATAATGTGTCATTTCAGGCTTGTGTTTACTTATTAATTTTCTGTCTGGGTGATCTGTACATTGGTGTAAGTGCAGTGTTAAAGTCCCCTACTATTATTGTGTTACTGTTGATTTCCTCTTTTATGGATGTTAACATTTGCCTTATATGTTGGGGTACTCCTATTTTGCATGCATATATATTTACAATTGTTATGTCTTCTTTTTCGATTGAGTCCTTGATCATTATGTAGTGTTCTTCCGTATCTCTTGTAACAGTCAGTATTTCAAAATCTATTTTGTCTGATATGAATATTGTTACTCCAGCTTTCTTTTGATTTCCATTTACATGGAATATCTTTTTCCTGTTCCTATTGCCATTTTCTTAATTGTTTTGAGCTTGTTTTTGTAGTTCTTTTTTCCCCTTCCTTTTTTGTTCTCTTCTTTATGTTTCCTGCCTAGGAAACATTTGTTGTTTCCTAGGCTGGAAACAACTTTACATCAAACCAGCTTTACAACAAATGCTAAAGGAACAACAAACATTTGTTGTTCCTTTAGCATTTGTTGTAAAGCTCGTTGGATGGTGCTGAATTCTCTTAGCCTTTGCTTAGTCTGTAAAGGTTTTGATTTCTCTGTCAATTCTGAATGAGCGCCATGTTGTGTAGAGTATTTTTCATTGTAGGTTTTTCCCTTTCATCACTCTAAATATATTGTGCCCCTCCTTCTGGCCTGCAGAATTTCTGCTGAAAAATCAGCTGATAACCTTATCAGGATTCCTTCTATGTATTTGTTACTTTTCCCTTGCTGCTTTTAATATTTTTCTTTGTATTTATTTTTTGTTAGTTTGATTAATATGTGGCTTGGTGTGCTCCTCTTTGTGTTTATCCTGTATGAGACTCTCTGCACTTCTTGGACCTGGGTGACTGTTTCCTTTCCCATGTTAGGGAAGTTTTTGCCTATGATCTCTTCAAATATTTTCTCAGTCCCTTTCCCTTTTTATTATTCTCTGGGACCCCCATAATTCGAATGTTGGTGCATTTAATGTTTTCCCAAATGTCTCTGAGACTGTCTTCATTTCTTTTCATTCTTTTTTCTTTATTCTGTTCTGTGGCAGAGATTTCCACCATTCTGTCTTCCAGGTGACTTATCCATTCTTCTGTCTGTTATTTTGCCACTGATTCCTTCTAGTGTATTTTTCATTTTAATTACTGTCTTGTTCATCTTTGTTTGTTCTTTAGTTCTTCTAGGTCTTTTAAAAACATTTCTTGTATCTTTTTGATCTGTGCCTCCGTTCTTTCTCTGTAATCTTGGATCATCTTTACTAGCCTTACTCCAAATTCTTTTTCAGGAAGATTGTCTATCTCCTCTTCATTTAGTTGTTCTTGTAGGTTTTTATCTTTCTCCTTCACCTGCAATATATTTCTTTGTCATCTCATTTTGTCTCACTTACTGTGTTTGTGGCCTCCTCTCCACAGGCTGCAGGATTTTAGTTCCTCTTGCTTCTGGTGTCTGCCCCCTGGTGGGTGAAGTTGGTCCAGAGGCTTGTGCTGTTATCCCTTTGATAGGGGTTTGACTAGTGTTGTGGTGACCAGAGCTTGCCCTGGATATTGAGTGGAGTCTCCCCTTTGCTATGTGGTTCTCACTGCCCTGTCAGGGGCATGGTCTGCTCCCCAGTTGTTGGAGTAGAGACCCCCAGATCTGTTTCTTAGCTATGATTCTGATCAGTGATGCATGGTATATGAGATTGAGGCACACCCACTGGGAGAGAAGCCACTGGGTATTCTTCCTCTGAGCTGTTCATCTGTGAATGTGCTCTGTTTTGTCCTCTTTCACCTGTTGTGTGGCCTTACAAAGTACACTGTTGTTGGCTCGTCTCTCAGTCACACCTTAACTGTGGTATGCTGTCAGTTGGGGCTGGTGACTCTCAGGTGATGTTTTCACCAGACCACCAGTGCAAATGCACTGAGGTCAGGTTCCAGGACTGCAGTAGTCGTTCACCTGGACCCACTGTGGGAGCTACGTAGGCAGCTCTGGTCTAACCTAACCCCCATGGCTATGTGCCCACAGAGGCCACAGCTGCTAAAGCCAGACCCATTCCAAATGCCAGAGCACTTGTTGTCCTTTTGGATGTTTTGCAGCTGCTGAATTTAGGAAGTTGTCAGTGGAGGTGTAACTCTGTAGTTCGCACAGCTGCAAGGAGAGATTTCAGCTCCTCTTCCTTAGTTGCACAGCCCGTGGAATCAACTATGGTTTCAGATCCTTTTCTGGGCTAATTTCCTCATGGGGAGAGCTATCTGTGCCCTCCCAGGACAGCATGGCAGGTCCCGGTACCCACTGGCAGATTTCCTAGTAGCAAGAGCCATCCACATGTTCCCAGGACATCATGTCTGGTTCTGGCACCACTGACAGATTTCCTGGTTGCAGAAGCTCTCTGCACCCTCCCAGAACAGTGGGGGCAGGTCCTGGCACCCACTGATGAATTTCCTAGTGGGTGAGTTATCTGCACTCTCCTGGGACAGTGGGCCAAATCCTGGCACCCACTGGCAGATTTCCTAGTAGGGAGAGCCATCTGCATGCTGCCAGGACAGCAGGGTGGTGTCTGGCACTCACTGATGGATTTCCTAGTCACAGAAGCTATCTGCACCCTCCTGGGACAGCATGGGCAGGCCCTGGGGACTGTTGGTGGCATTTCTAGTGGTTGGATCCATCCACACCCTTCTGGGTCAGTGGAAGCAGGTCTTAGCATCTGCCTGAGGGTCTGGAAGAGGCAACTAGTGCCCACCTCTGGATCCCAAGATAGTGATGCTGACTCATGCCCCCCCACCAGAGCTCCTGCTGGGAGCACTCACAGGGATAGAAGTTCTTATGGTTGTCCTGCTCCCTTCCTCATGTACCTCCCAATAATGGTACTTTCCCTCTCTGGCTGTCCCAGGGATCTTCCTAGTACACGCTTAGTTTCCATAGACTGACCTCTTCAGGCTGTTTCCAAAACTAACACTTGTCCTCTCCCTGGGACTGATCTTTGGAGACTGAGCTTCAGCACCTGACTCCCACCCTTATTGACAGAGGACTATCTCAGGTTGGGGAGTGCAGGGTGGCAGTGAAGACCTTCTGTGCAGGTTACTCTCCATTTTGCCTTTCACAAACTGGTGGTTGCTCTCCTCTTTTAGGTTCCAAAACTTCCCCTCCATCTAGTCTAACTTCTCCGCTGATGACGAGCCTTCCCAGGGTGTGGGAATATTTCCTCCTTCACAGCTCCCTGGCCAGGGTGCAGGCCTCATCCTGATTCCTTCTTTTTCTTTTTCCTTTTGTCCTACCCAGTTACGTGGAGGTTTTCTTGTCTTTTCGGACATCTGAGGTCTTCTGTTGGCACTCAGTAGCTGTTCTGTGTGAATCGTTTCACCTGTAGATGTATTTTCAATATTTCTGTGGACTGGGGTGAACTCTGCTTCTTACTCCTCTGCCATCTTGATCCCAACTCCAAAAAAAAAAGAAAAAAAGCTTTTAAATTGATTTTATGGAATGTATTTTCCTTGTACAAATGAGTTAATTCAATCATTTAAAAAATAACATATACACTAATATGTATAAAATGGATAACTAATAAGACCCTGCTGTATAAAAAAATAAATAAAATTCTAAAAATAAAATAAAATAAAAACATATTTAAACTTTGTATTTCTCTGAGTCTTTAATATGGTGACAAGTTTTGTGTATCTTCCCTGGGAAAGATATCTCAAGCTTATTTGATTACAGAAAATTTTGTTTGGGGAGCATTGATTATTTCTTGAAACAAGGTAAGAAACATTGTTATTTCAGATAATTCTTAGCAGTATATAAGAATACAACTACATCAAGTGCTTTCCAGGATGTAAAAATGACTTGGAATTAGGAAATATGTTAATATTATTTAACCCACCAATTGATCAAAATTGGTAGTAGGAGAATGTCGGTTGTCTTGATAGATGTCAGAAAGAAATTTGATATAACTCAACATCACTGCTCTCAAAATTTTCCTTAGCATAACAAAAGTATTTATCTCAAAGAGATAGCCTACTTTATAATTAGGCTAAAATAATTAGAAGACACATGAAAGTGAGAATCAAGACCACTATAAATGGAAGAACCCATCTTCCAATTAGTGCTCCCATTCCCAGAAGAGACCTGCTTTAGAATCTGATCTAGCCCAAATTGAAGAAAATCTGTTATTTCACTCTTTTGGCAGTACTTTGCATTGCTAATAGAGAAACTGGAAGATGGCCCTTTAACAAAATTAACTTCTTAATGAATACACAAAGTTTTCTGTACATGCAAAATTATTCTAGTAACCCAAATTATTTTTGATAAAATGAAACATGTATTTGAAGTCTCCCCATACTTGGGGAGAGTGGAGATTTATGTAAGAGTTTTTGAGTGCACTTGAGTGTAGATTAAAAGGGACTATGGGAGGAACTCTCTATAGAGTAGAGTAAGAGGTGCAGCAACTTGGTTATAGATAGCAATCTAGGGAGAGAGAGATGACCTAGGAGATATTGCTTGGGGGAGTTAAAGAAAATGACAGCTAACAGTGAATTTTAAGCTGTTTTTAGATGCATGTGTACTTTAAACTCCCTTCAGCTCTCTGTGTCTACTGCATACCAGTATTGTACTAGCACTATTTTAGGATATAGAAGAGGAGCAGTAGTCACAGAAAAAGAGAATACATGGTGTATTTAGACTACATCAGGTGTTGAAGTTTAGAATGAGATGAAATCGCTAGTAAAATGTAAGCCCCAGAATCCTCAGAAATAGTAAAGTATGAGCTGGAATTCTCACAGAACTTGGAATGGGAGCCTTAGTTGTTTAATTTGGAAATTAAAGAAAACTGCAACCTGCAGACATAGAGTTTCACGAAGATACCTATATAACCAATATTATTTAACTCTGCTTTCATATTTTTGTTCAATGCAATCATACAAGGAAAAGAACTGCAACATTTCAATATTAGAAGAGAAAGGCAAAAATATCATTACTTGCCAAAGGTAGGGCAACAGGAAAACCCAAAGAACTAATGAGAGAATTCAGTAAGATAGTTTGGTTGATATGCACAATACCAATGTTTTCTTCTACTAGCAATAACTAGTCTGGGAGTGTGATGATAGAAAGATACTATGTACTGTAGCAACCAGACTAGGATTGCTATATTTAACAAGTAAAAATCTATAATGCCCAGTTAAATTTGAATTTCAGATAAACAATATCTTTTTAGTGAAAGTATGTCCTGAATATTACATGGGACATACATATACTTAAAAAAATTACTCTTTATCTGAAATTCAAGTTTAACTGGGCATTCTGAATTGTATCTCACTATTCTAGACTGTAAGTATAAAACGCCTCTTGAAAAAACAGGGTCCAGGTCATAGAGATGATTACACTCCTTCTGGGTAGGTTTATTTACTGGCTCTACCATTCAATGGTAATTTTCACTATAGTCTTGAGACAGGAGATAAATGGCCCCCAGGTTAGACATTTACAACTATGCTGAGACAAATTTCATAACAGGAAGAGGATAAGCAGTTGGACTTTGTCTCTTGTGGACAGTTCAAGATAAGGGTAATGGCAGGAGCAGAGAGAGACTAAGTCCTGCTTTGGTAAAAGAAAAGGAGACCACATATTTCTCATTTTTGTGGTCAAGGAGACCTCCCAGATTACACATGCACAGAAAGGTTCCTCAGGGAAGGGGACACTAGCTCATAATATGCCCTGTCAAACCCTTAGAGACCCTTGTGCTAGAATCCATCTTGGCTACAAGATGTGCTTGCACACAGGGGAGAGCCCTAAGTCAGACCAAATATAGACCTTGAACCCGATGATACAAGATGATTGGCCAGAGGAAACCAAGAAAACTGCTCCCATATACATGATTTAAACACCCAGAACATGCGACTTTCTCTCTGAGTCCTCCCATGTGACTAGCCACACATACTTATCTCCTAATAAACATTTTTCCTTTTTCACTCTTATCTCTGTGCTGAAATTCTTTTTCCAAAGAAGACAAGTGTCAGAGCCCTGTTTCTAGCCACTAGTCCCTGGTGGTCTAGTGGTTAGGATTTGGCACTTTCATTGTCATTGCCCAGGTTCGATTCCTTGTCAGGGAATTAAGATCCTGCTTCAAGCTGCCATACACTGCAGCCACCCTAGATCAGTGTGCATTTTAAACCTTTATAGGCCTCTTCAAATTGCAGCTAACTTGTGCAATATAACTTTTAGTAGGAAAGTAAGTTTTAATTCTGTGTGGAAAAATTGGTTCCCATAGCTTTGGCTCAGTGAGGTCTTTTGGCATCTGTATGGATTTCCCAAGCTTCCCATTTTAATAGGCCAAAGTTTATCAGCATTATCCTTCTCTTCAAATATTCACCTGCCTTGCTCACACATTTGTGGCTGCTGTGTGTCTGCTCCTCTGCAAAGCCCATCTGCTCACATAGACAGCACATCCCTCTCTCCCATATGGACTTGAAGGGCCCTGAGGGGGAGCTCAGGCCACACTTTAGAGAAATCTCTGCAGTACACTAAACGTTGACCATGGCACAGGATGCGGAAACACCTGTCAAGCTGGAACGTCCCAGAATCTGAGTTTGCAAAGTCAAAAAGAGCACATTTCCCCAAAGGGAGCCATGTCCTTGGGAGGTGGCCATTTCAGTATTTCAAAGATTAAGTTATAACTGAGCAATATTTGAGGATGTATAAAAAGTAATTTACCATTTTATAATTACTTTTAATTAACCATTTTATAATTATTTCTTCCTCTGGGCCCTATTGTGAAAACAGTTATGGGCTGGGAATTTGCATATCAGTAATAGGCCTTAACATAAATGCCATAAATGTAGCTATTTCTTGGTAGTTATTTGGCATATCATGAAATCACAGCTCTAACTCTATATTATTCACCCTCAGCCTTCTAAATTGGATGGAAAAATAAAAAGTAGAATATAACTCTTTTAGAAACCTGCTTGAAATATTTCAGATTATTTTATTCTACAGCCACTTAAATGTTCCAAGACTATCTATTTATTAAAATTAAAAAACCAAATGTTCTCTCCTTGATCTTCAAGTGTTCTCCAGGCTCCACCCTGACCCAGAAACACTTAGTTCTCCCCAACATCAATGCAGTGTCATCACCTAGGAAATGTTTACATTTAAAAACTACAGTATGCTGTTGGCCTTCTTTTGTAACTGATGATTAATATCACAAATTGTCAATTAAATAAATTGTACTGCTTAAAACAGAAACAATACATTTTAAAATATCAAAATATAGACCAGTAGAATCATATAGGGATTCACAATAAAACCTGTTTAAAAGAGAAATCAATAAGGAAGTGGAATATCCTCAATTGCTTTGAGTCTAGCTTTCTTTTTCTCATTAGCTTCAGCATTGATTATGATCCAATATTTATTTTCTCACTTGTATTAGGAGAATTAACTGAAGAGTGTATGACCCTTGTCTGCATGTGCCAGCCACAAACTAACACGTTATTGTTTCTTGGAAGAGACTAATGAAAAACTTATTAATAACTAAGCGAAGTTTATTGTTCTCTATTAGTCAGGCACTGATGTAGTAAACCTGACCTAAAGACAAAATAAATATAACAGGAAAAGAGCCAGGGGCTTTGGTCAAGCAAGCCTGTCATACAAAGTGTCCTTCCCAATCTGGTCCCCAGTGAACTTTGTTCTTACTAAGTGTGAGTAAAGGAAGAGTCATCAGCTACAAAATGCCTGCATTTTTAAATTGTTCTCAAGGCCATTACTCATTATGTTACTCAATGTTCTTATGACAAATGCCTCTAGGGCTGAAGGAAAGGAAAGGGTGTTTGTCGTTTTAACAGTAAAATATACCTTAACATTTGTGCTTTCCCTATTTTTCTTAGGTTCCAGGAAGCTCAGAGCTCGATTCTTTTCAGTAAGCAGAACTCTTTGGGGCAGAAATTCCACCTCTTTTTCTCTTTTAAATTTGGATTTTTGTCTTTTAGTTTGTTAATACGTGTTTGTATCTCATAATATCTGAGCAACTGAGAGTCGCTTTTGGGGTAAATAGATAAGATTGCTTAAGTATAAACTTAAATATCTTTATTTCACGTGATGATTCATACCTTTCCAACCTCTACCCAAGCTCCAGTAAGCCATTGGGATACCTGCTATACACTTGTTTGCCTTCTGATTTTGCCCATGGTAATCCCTTCACCACCATACCCTTAAATCTCATCCTGTATTTATACTTTTCTGGTCCTTTGAAGCTCAGCACTCATCTCCTCTCAGCCTTTGAGGCTTTACTGACTGTTCCAGCCCCAAATGATTTTCTGACTACTAAAGCTCTTAGCATAGATGCTACGAGGTTCTTTGATTTTGTTTTTTTTCTTTTCAGTTAGTGTTAAGTTTTGTCTCTTTAAAGAGATGATAAGGTTTATGAAATCACTATCCAAATTTTTGCATATACATAGAAGTTTGAGAAATTTTTGTTGTTGACAAGATTTATTCATTAAAAAAACACAACTTTCCTCAGATTGAACATCATTAATAACACATTATTGCTAGGCTAACCACACAAAACTAATTCAGACAAATTTTACCTAGTGTTTTTAAAATTCTCTTTACCAGATGTTTGACCAAAGCACCTGGCTCTCTCCTTATTATATTTATTTTTATTTTATGTCAGGGCTGCTGCCCACATTCCTATTAAAGAAAAATATTGTTCCCATGTTTATTAATAATCTCCTTATTAGTCTTGAGGACTAAGAATGCCACCTGCCGTATCAGTAAACAAAAGATATTGTGGCCAACAAGACAACAGCCTCCCCCATTGGTGAGCCTTGAGGGGACTCAGGATGGAAACAGGATGCCTGCCCTCAATCCGTCAGCCACAGCAGTTGCCCCCAATGGTGCACAGTGAGTGGACTCACAATGGGAAAGAACAGGATACTGGCCCTATATAGCTAAGGTGCACATCAAAGGAACGATTTAATGAGCCCAGACTCTTGCATTTCCCCATACATAGAAAAGCACTAAATTCATAAACTTGATGTCTAGTTTTCCTTAATTAATAACAATCTTTTTGAAGTTCCAACTACTTGGTTTCTGTTGCAAATCTCCTATATATCCTGATTCCTCAGAGCTATCCGAGAGGCTGCCTCCTGGGCTTGAAGACCTCAGAAAGTCTGCTGAATAAAACATAATTCTCAACTTTTAGGTTGTGCAATTTTTTTTCAGTCGACAGTCCCTTCCAAGGACCCATAATGTGCAAGCTACTGTGCAGGATATAAAGATAAGGCTCACACACTCTTTGGATAATTTATCTTATAAAGGTGTGAAAGTAACAAATGTCTCCTAAGCCATATTGAAGCTAATGAGCAAGAGAAAGCTAAGCTCAATGCTACTTCTTTGTTCTTTCCCCTTTTAAACTTTTTCCTTTTTAAAAAATTGTGAATCCTCTAAAGATTCTACTGGTATGACACTTTTTAAATTCAATGTTTTTATTTCAAGTAGCCCAATTGCTCTGATTGATAGTATTGTGATTTTAATCAACTGCTACAAAAGAATGAAAAATAGCACATCAGAAAAATAGTATCCAAGATTACTTATAGTAGGTACACCATAAATGCTTGTTGATTATTAAATAAAGCTGAATTCATACAAGATGTAACATAAGTGGAAGAAATTATGAAGTTCTAAGATGATCTGGTATAACAGATTAATATCAAACAACAGAAACAATTCTATCAAAACAAAAACCGAACATCATAAGATAAGTAGTTGGGAGAAAAGGGCAACTGAGTTATCTCAAAAACAAAAATAAGAAAACAAGAAAGAGGAAAAACCATCATGCAGTAATATGGCCTATTTAATTTGTCCCTAGGAGCTGCAAGTAAAAAAGAAAGTGAGAATTTGAAATCAGTTTTTGTTCAAGTGTAACATGCATTGGAATTACTTGTAGACTATTGTGTAGAATATGCGAGTGAATTTCAAAAGCTATAAATCAGTTAACTGGGACCTGGAAAATATTGAATATTCATGTAAAATGACAATTCTAGAGTAGTGATCTCTCTATGAGAACTCAGTGGTTCCAGTTTTCTGCAGGTTGGGACATCCTAGTCCAAGGAGATTAGTATTGGGTTTTTCATGATGCAGGGAAGTAAAGCCCCTCTGAGAAACACTTGCATTAGGGCAGAAGTAGATCTTACCAACAAATTGAAAGTAAGAAGTACCTGATTCTGTTAAGAATAAAAAGAATAAAAGAAAAACTACAAATATATACATAGGAACAATAGTTTTGTTTTGCAAAACTCCCTGTTCTGAAATTTTTGTTGTAATTGGTCTCAGATTTACCATCATTGGCATTTAGATTTTTCCCTTTTATAAAAGTGACACGTGCTAATGTTTAAAATTTGGGGGTTTTAAAAATATTAAAATAAAAATCATGCATAATTCTGTCTCCCAGAGAAGCTAATTGTAATATTTTGTCATAAATCCTTGGAGAATTAATAGTCTATTCATAACATGAACACAAAAATATTTAAGCTGAACCATATGTATATGATGTTTTGTTATTTTACATTTCCCCCTAAATAAAAAAAATATTGTGAATATTTTAAAATACTCACTGTGGTAAGGAGTATAATGAACAGAATAATGCTCCTCCTCCCCAATATGTTCACATCGTAATCCCTTGAAACCTCTGAATATGTTAGGTTACATGGCAAAGAGGAATTGAGGTTGCTAATCAGTTGACCTTGACATGGGGAGAGTGTTATGGATTACCTAGGTGGGCCCAATGAAATCACTCAGGTCTTTGTAAGTGAAAGAAGGCAGAAAAGATAAACCAGAGGGGTGGTGGCATAAGGAAGACTAGACTCACTGTTGCTATACTGCCTCCATTGTAACTACTCAACTCTGCCATTGGAGTACAAAAGCAGCCAGAGACAATATGTAAACAAATGGACTTGCCTGTGTTCTAATAAAATTTATTTACAAAAAAAGGTTGCAATCTCCTGACCCCTGTACCAATCCCCAACTGATGGATGTTTGGTTATTTCCAAGGAAAGAGGTAGCCTTTATAATTTTCTAATTAATATATAGTAAAAGAAAAACAGCATGAAGTAATATTTCTCACTCTGATACTTTCTTAGGTATTCTCAGCCCTTAAATTTAGTTTTAAAATTTAGAACAAATTAAAAGCACCTATTTACTTGTTCTCAAAAGGAAAATTTTGTATGTAAAATGTTGGATTTTTCTTAGCCAATTATATTTTTAAAGAAAAATGAATCTTTACTACAATAAATTAAATTTCTGAGCCTTAAGCAGAGATGACAAAAGTGGCATTGATCCATATAGCCACTTCCACTTAAACAGGAATTTTTAAATGTACAGTATAACTGACAAGAGCCATGAAAGACAAAAGATAAGAAATAAAGGGCACAGATTCCAAAGCAAATTTCCTGTGGTCCCCATCCCACACAACCTCCCAGGTCAGGTCAGATCTTAATGTAAGAAGAGGTAGAGAAAAATCTATGATTTTGACTTTTCCAATGCATGAAATCATAGTTGCTTTTGAGGATTTGGGGGGATTTATGAGTCCAAAACAAGAAAAAAAAAAAAGCTCTAAACTTACCACGGAGATTAAGGATAAATGGAAACTTTTGGGGGGAAATGTTGGCAAATATATAAGAAGACAAACAATCCTATGATTACTCTCCTCATAAAACCCAAAGGAAGTTAACAAGTGCTGATGAGTGGGTTTGAAAAATGTGTCTCATCTTCCTTCCAATGTAGTGTTGGCATCTAAGATTTATGGATGCTCATCTCCTAACTATGTAGTGACCCAAACTGAAGTGAAGATACAGGTGGCAGAGAGAATCAGAGCAACAGATATTTTATTGTTTGCATTCATGATTTCCAAAAGAAGAATTCAACAGACTTGCTGCATTTTGTGAAAGCACATATTTCATTGTAGCACTGTAAATTCATCACCTTGCATTTTCATTTAATGTTTCCTTGTTCTTGGTGATGATTAAGTCAGAGTGCATCATGTGTTTTCCACTAGTGACTTCCTATTTTGTGTATAGACTCTCTAATTTTATCTTTTCCCGCTGCTTTCCTTTCCAAATAGTCTCTAAAATTTTGGTAACTGAGGTTGGAGTGGTGGGGGGAACAATGAAGCCCTCTGGACCTTTTGGACATCTTAGATATGAAAAGTAGGACATAGGGCAAAATGTACCAGACAAATGGTAGATGTGTTTTCAGTGTATTTTAGTTAGCCTTAATAAATATGAGAGGTCAAAGGGAAAAGAAAATGTTGACCTCTGTGTAAATATGGGTCACTCAATGATATCCTACTCCTTCACCAAATACATAGAAATTCTGGTAAAAATATGTATTTTTTAAAACAATAAATAGAAACAAAAGAAGAAACCCACAATGCTGAGAAGAATCTGAACAGGCAGGCCCATGGGGTGAGAGCAAGACCTGGGATCTCCAGCCTGGGATGAAGCTGAGTCTACAGCACAAGGTTTTGGCTGAATACCACACTAGGATCCTGACTGAAGCTAAGGTCTGGGAACACTTTGCTTGCAAAATGTGACTTGTGAATTTCCCCTGCTAGTACTTGTTTCTTGACAGAAGCCAGCTCCTTGCTCCAGTTGCTGGTGGAAGCTGACTCACTTTTCGAAAATTAGAATCCATAGATGAATTCATCTTGACCATTCTGCAAGAAAACCCCAAGCTAAGGCACTCACAAACAGGTTCAGAGTTGGGAACTTATAGAAGGTTTATAGAGTTTCAATTTCTCCACATTCTTGCCAACATTTGTAATTATATTCATTTTTATTCTAGCCATCCTAGTGGGTATGAAGTGGTATCTCACTGGAGTTTAAATCTGCATTTCTCTAATGACTAATGGTGGCAATATCTTTTCCATGTGCTTACTGGCCATTTGGATATATTCTTTGAGGAACTATTTATTTAAATCCTATATCTATTTTAAATTATACTATTTGTCTTTAGTGTTATTAAACTTTAAGCATTTTTTATATAGTCTAGATAAACTCCCTTATCAGACATATAACTTACAAATATTTTATCCCATTCTGTAGGTTGTCTTTCACTTTTTTGATGGTGTTCTTATTGATTGATTGATTTTCATTGAGGTATAGTTGATTTACAATACTACATAAGTTTCAGGTGTACAACATTGTGATTCACAACTTTTAAAGATTATACTCCATTTATAGTTATTATAAAATATTGATGCTATACGATATATCATTGTAGTGTATTTGTTTAATATATAGTAGTTTGTACCTCTTATCCCCTACACTTATCTTGCCCCTTCCCCCTTGCCTCTCCCCATTGGTAACCAATACTTTGTTTTCTACATTTGTGAGTCTGTTTCTTTTTTGTTATATTCACTAATATGTCTTATTTTTTATATCCTCCATATAAGTAATTACATACAGTACTTGTCTTCCTTTGTCTGACTTATTTCACTAAGCATAATACCTTCCAACTCCATTCATGTGGTTTCAAATAGCAAAATTTCATTCTTTTTTATGGCTGAGTAGTATTCCATTGTGATATCTATCTATCTATCTATCTATCTATCATCTATCTATCTACCTATCTCACATCTTCTTTACTTGTTCATCTGTTGATGAACACTTAGGTCACTTCCATATCTTGCTTACTGTAAACAATAATGTTATGAACATTGTGGTGTATGTGTCTTTTTGATTAGTATTTTCATTTTCTTTGAATATATACCCAGGAGTGGAATTGCTGGATCATATGATAGTTCTATTTTTAACTTTTTGAGGAAACTCTATATTGTTTTCCACAGTGGTTGCATCAATTTACCTTACTACCAACAGTGTAAAAGTATCCTCTTTTCTCCACATCCATAACAACATTTGTTATTTGTGGTCTTTTTGATGATATTCTTTCTGACAGGTATGAAGAGATATCTCACTGTGGTTTTATTTTGCATTTATCTGATGATTAGTGATAATGAGCATCCTTTCATGTACCCATAGACCATTTGTATGTCTTGTTTGGAAAAATGTTAATTCAGGTCTTCTGTCCATTTTTAAATTTGATTGTTTTCTGATATTGAATTGTATGTGTTGTTTATATATTTCGGATATTAACCTCTTATCAGACATAATATTTGCAAATATTTTCTCCCATTCAGTAGGTAGATTGCATTTTCATTTTGTCAATGGTTTCCTTTGCTGTGTAAAAACGTTTAAGTTTAATTAGGACAAATTTGTTTATTTTCGTTTTTATTTCATTGCCTGAAGCTAGAGATGCAAAATATATTGCTACAATTTATATCAAAGAGTGTTCTGCCTATTTTTTCTTTTAGGATTTTTATAGTTTCTGGTCTTACATTTAAGTTTTTAATCCCTTTTGAGTTTATTTTTATATGTGGTATAAGAAAATGTTCTAATTTCATTCTTTTACATGTAGTTGATCAGTTTTCCCAATACCACTTATTAAAGAGACTCTTTTCTCTCCAATGTATATTGTTGCCTCCTTTGTCATGGATTAGTTGGACAAAATGCATGGGTTTATTACTGGGCTATCTATTCTGTTCCATTGGCCTATGTGTCTGTTTTGGTGCCAGTACCATACTCTTATGATTATAGTAGCTTGGTAGTATAGTATGAAGTCAGGGAACATGATTCCTCCAATTCTGTTCTTCTTTGTCAAGATTGTTTTGGCTATTCAGGTTTTGTTGTGTGTTCCCATACAAATTTTTCAATTATTTGATCTAGTTCTGTGAAAAATGTCATTGGTGTTTTGATAGAGATTGCATTGAATCTGTATATTGCCTTGGGTATTATGGTCATTCTAACAGTATTAATTCTTCCAATGCATGAACACAGTATAACTTTCCATCTGTTTGTGTCATCTTCAATTTCTTTCATCAGTGTCTTATAGTTTTTGGAGTACAGGTAATTTGTCTCCTTAGGTACATTTATTCCTAGGTATTTTATTCTTTTTGATACAATGGTAAATGGGATTGTTTCCTTATTTTCTATTTCTGATAGTTTGTTGTTAGTGTATAGAAATGGAACACATTTCTGTATATCAATTGTGTACCCTGTAACTATAGTGAATTCATTGATGAGCTCTAGTAATTTTTCAGTAGGGTATTTAGAATTTTCTATATATAGTATCATGTTGTCTTCAAAAGGTGACAGTTTTATTCTTCATTTCTTACTTGGTCTCCTGAATAAAAGTAGCTACCTCCAGAACAGATGAGAAGAATTCCAAGTATCACTCAGAGAACCTGGACTTGGAGCTAACATCTGTGAAGGGGTATTAATCTTTGTAGTAGAGGTAGTGTATTTTCTGTAAACAAAAAAGAGTGGGGACATTTCTGATGACAAGAGGGATAGGCTGGGGTAGACTTTTGAGTGCCACAGTACGTGGTTCTCTCTGGTAGGATTATGCACCTCTGCCCTGTGGAGCTGGAAGATGGGCATGTAACTTGCTTTGATTTAGAATTTGAGCACAAGTTATGTGTTGCACTTTTTAATCAGCTTGAGTAGGTGCTTCTCCATGCTTCCTCTTCATTCTGCCATAATTCCACATAGCAACTGTTCTAATAACCAGGGCCAGAATATGGATAACAGTGATGCAGACTAGAGTGTCCAGTTGATTCTCAATTAATGGATTGTTTTAGTGAGAAAAACCATAGATGTTTAAAGATACTGATTTTAAAGTTGCTTATTATCACTACATAATTTGACCACCTTATTTGATCAGGCACAGACATCTGTAAAAGATAAGTCACGACTGGTGTAAAAGTTGTTAATTTTTATGGAGCTTGATTAGGTTCCACATCATGCAGGCACACACTAAATGTGCATGCACATACACACATTTAGAATGTAAATGAGGATATTTTTCTTAGTTACATAATTCTTGTCTCACCACAAGATATGTTCCATGTTAAAATGATTCATTTGGGAGGCTGTAGACACCCTTCATCTGGAGGCCTGTAAAAATATGATTACCCTCATCTAAATAGAATGGAATGATTGTGCTTCAACCCTGCCTGAAATTCTGGGTTAAGGTTTAGGGAAAAAAAAATGTGTTAGAGTCTCCTTACACCTTTCTGCTGTGAAACTGTGACAGATTGGAGATACACACACAGAGACACAAAAAGGAGGGTTTAGCAAAGGAACATCTTGAAAATTTAAATGAGCAGGTCTAACGTTAAGAACATTACTGCCGGGCTTCCCTGGTGGCTCAGTGGCTGAGAATCTGCCTGCTAATGCAGGGGACACGGGTTCGAGCCCTGGTCTGGGAGGATCCCAGAACCCGGCTCCACTGCATCGGCAGGCGGACGCGCAACCACTGCGCCACCAGGGAAAGGCTGGGGTAGACTTTTGAGTGCCACAGTACGTGGTTCTCTCTGGTAGGATTATGCACCTCTGCCCTGTGGAGCTGGAAGATGGGCATGTAACTTGCTTTGATTTAGAATTTGAGCACAAGTTATGTGTTGCACTTTTTAATCAGCTTGAGTAGGTGCTTCTCCATGCTTCCTCTTCATTCTGCCATAATTCCACATAGCAACTGTTCTAATAACCAGGGCCAGAATATGGATAACAGTGATGCAGACTAGAGTGTCCAGTTGATTCTCAATTAATGGATTGTTTTAGTGAGAAAAACCATAGATGTTTAAAGATACTGATTTTAAAGTTGCTTATTATCACTACATAATTTGACCACCTTATTTGATCAGGCACAGACATCTGTAAAAGATAAGTCACGACTGGTGTAAAAGTTGTTAATTTTTATGGAGCTTGATTAGGTTCCACATCATGCAGGCACACACTAAATGTGCATGCACATACACACATTTAGAATGTAAATGAGGATATTTTTCTTAGTTACATAATTCTTGTCTCACCACAAGATATGTTCCATGTTAAAATGATTCATTTGGGAGGCTGTAGACACCCTTCATCTGGAGGCCTGTAAAAATATGATTACCCTCATCTAAATAGAATGGAATGATTGTGCTTCAACCCTGCCTGAAATTCTGGGTTAAGGTTTAGGGAAAAAAAAATGTGTTAGAGTCTCCTTACACCTTTCTGCTGTGAAACTGTGACAGATTGGAGATACACACACAGAGACACAAAAAGGAGGGTTTAGCAAAGGAACATCTTGAAAATTTAAATGAGCAGGTCTAACGTTAAGAACATTACTGCCGGTCTTCCCTGGTGGCTCAGTGGCTGAGAATCTGCCTGCTAATGCAGGGGACACGGGTTCGAGCCCTGGTCTGGGGGGATCCCACATGCCGTGGAGCAACTAGTCCCCTGAGCCACAACTACTGAGGCTGCGCATCTGGAGCCTGTGCTCCGCAATAAGAGAGGCCGCGATAGTGAGAGGCCCCGCATACCGCGATGAAGAGTGGCCCCTGCTTGCCACAACTAGAGAAAGCCCTCGCGCAGAAACGAAGACCCAACACAGCAAAAATAAATAAATTAATTAATAAACTCCTACCGCCAACATCTTTTTTTTTAAAAAAAGAAGAATATTACTACTTTCTACTTGGGAATACTACAACCAAAAAACCTTGGTTATTTATACAAAGTTAAGAAAAATAGCTATTTCTCAACATTAATCAGCATATTTACTATATATTTCTAAGATTGTCCAAATGGCAGCTATGGTTGTCTCACCATATTCTAATAGCTGTCACGGATTGGCCCATGATGGTGTGAAATATAAGCCATCTGCTCCCAGCTGGAAAACTGATTATTCAGGAAAGGTGGTAATTTCACATCACTTATAGGCTCACAAGGTGCTTAGCTGCATAAGAACATGGATAAATGGGGTATTCTTGAGGGAGCAAGTACTATACAGAAGGGTTTGAAAGGAGCATGAAATTGATCCAAACTTCATACTTCTGGAGCATAAGTGTGTACCATTTTTCTCCCTGTGGGAATTGGTCCATTGGTGGAAGCATGCAGAATAAAATGTCTTCTGAGAAAAGGTTCTCACAAAAAATTAAGACACTCCTAGTTAAATGAGTGTGTACCACAGAAACAATAATTAAATTTTATCATCCTCTTTAGTCAGAAATCTAAGTTAAAATTCACAGAATTCCTGTAAGTTCTTGGTCAAGTAATTTACTCTTTCTGGTCCTCAGTTTCCTCTTAAGCTTAACTAGATTATGCTATGTTTCCTTCCAGACTCATTGTGTTTTTGTATAATTCAAATGGCATAATATTAAAATATTTCCAAAAGACGAGACATAAAATGTTGGGTGAAGTTATTATTATGAATCCTGATCAACTGCTCAAACACTTTCTCTTAGAATTTTTCTTCAGAATTTTCTGGACTGAATTCATTCCTGGCATAAACATTACAGTGAATGAAATATTTAATACTTTTGTCTTATGGGATAAAAATGGCAGAGACTGCTGGTTCCCTACACAATATCAATTTTTTCCTACTTCCTTACTCAGTCCCAGTTTTGGTTGTGGTGGAATGTACCAAGCTAAAACTCATATATCCCATTTCTCCTGCACAGAGTAACCTGTGGCATAGTCCTTGTCATTGAGATAGAATAAGAAGATTTATAGAAAAAGCCTTGGTAAAGAGACAAACTTCATTGGTTTTTCTTTTTTGCCTTTGCTTTTTACCATTCCCTTCATCTACCTGGAACATGGACATATTTTATCTTGTGACAAAAGACTCAAGACCACTGACTAAGAAGGCAGAAAAGAAAGCCTGGAGGTACCTGGGTCCTTGGTAACTGTGGAGTGCCTGCACCAGCCCTGGCCTAAGTCTGGACTTCTTTTGTGAGAGAAAAATAGTACCAGCCAAATTTGATTCCCAAGTGATACAAGAATTTTTGCTTAGACAATACACACTGTATATTTTTAATAATATACAATTTTATACTTTGCTAAGTTGTCATATGTATTGATTTTTATATAAAGATCACTAAAACAGCTTACTATTAAAGAAATTACACAATATGTTTTGTTGTACTAGAAAGACATTTTTTATGGTTAAAGACTACACATACTGAGCCACACTTGGAACTCATTTTCCAGGAAGCATAAGTAGACAGTCCTGCTTTAAAATTTAACATAAAATACAATGAATGCTCTTTATTCTTTGAAACAACACTGGTTTGATTTTTGAATTTTGATAAATAAGTTACGTTTTTGGCACAGGAAGTAGATGCAGCTATGGTAAGGTGGAGTTATGAATTCTGATAACAAGATGAGTCTATATTTATATCTATGGAATGCCTCCTATTGGCTCCCCTATTATCCTGTGAAATGGAAGTATGGAGTGTTTATATCTGTGTTAACTTTGGTACAAGGTTATCAAGAGGAATTTGGAGTTCAATTAGGAGACTATACCAGCAGTACACAACTAAGGCTAAAACTACACAGATGTCCTTTCCCAATGTGCCTAAACATTTCTAGCACTCCTCTCAAATATTAACTTGTACTGGTAAAAAGTCACTGGATTTGGTAGAACGCAGTCAGTGTTTGGATTTTTCTGAAAATATTAATACCATTTATCCAAATTTGGATCAACATACATATTGGATCACAGATATTAATACTGCTTAGGCAAATAATAAGGGTCGAAATGACACTGGTGACTCTCTAGTAATTAAAAGAAGAAAAACTTCTAGGTGCACCTGGTGAAGTCTCAGAGCTAAAGCAGGTTTAGCACATAGTCATCTCTTTAAGACACAGAAGTGACCAAAATTGACTTGGGTCAAAGGCAAGTGTTTTTATATAAGTCCTTTAAAATACATTATTTTATTTTTAAAAATATCTTAAATCAAAAGTAATGAAGTATTTTCTACGTATAGTATCATGTCATCTTCAAACAGTGACAGTTTTATGTGTGCTTTTCCAATTTGGATTTCTTTTAGTTCCTTTTCTTCCCTGATTGCTGTGGATTGGACTTCCAAAACTATGTTGAATAAAAGTGGCAAGAGTGGCCATCCTTGACTTGTTTGTGATCTTAGAGGAAGTGATTTCACGTTTTCTCCATTGAGAATGATGTTTGCTATGGGTTTGTCGTATATGGCCTTTATTAGGTTGAGGTAGGTTCTCTCGATGCCCATTTTCTGAAGAGTTTTTTATCATGAATTGTTGTTGAATTTTGTCAAAAGTTTTTTCTGCATCTATTGAGATGATCATATGGTTTTCATTCTTTAATTTGTTAATATGGTGTATCACAATGACTGATTTGCATATATTGAAGAATCCTTGCACCCCTGGGATAAATTCCACTTGATCATGTACATAATCCTGATAATGTGTTGTTGGATTCTGTTTGCTAGTATTTTGTTGAGGATTTTGCGTGTATATGTTCATCAGTGACATTGGTCTGTAGTTTTCTTTTTTTGTAGTATACTTGTCTGGTTCTGGTATCAGGGTGATGGTGGCCTCATAGAATGAGTTTGGGAGTGTTCCTTTCTTTGCAATTTTTTGGAAGAGTTTGAGAAGGATGGGTGTTAGCTCTTCTCTAAATGTTTGGTAGAATTTGCCTGTGAAGCCGTCTGTTCCTGGACTTTTGTTTGTTGGAAGATTTTAAATTGCAGTTTAAATTTCATAACTTGTGTTTGGTCTGTTTATATTTTCTATTTCTTCCTGGTTCAGTCTGGGAAGGTTGTATATTTCTAAGAATTTGTCCATTTCTTCAGGTTGTCCATTTTATTGTCATATAGTTTCTTGTAGTAGTCTCTTATGATCCTTTGTATTTCTGCAGTCAGTTGCAATTTCTCATTTTTCATTTCTAATTTTATTTATTTGAATCCTCTCCCTTTTTTCTTGATGAGTCTGTCTAAAGGTTTCTCAATTTTGTTTATCTTCTCAAAGAACCAGCTTTTAGTTTCATTGATTTTTGCTATTGTTTTCTTCATTTCTATTTCATTTTTTATGCTTTGATTTTTATGATTTCTTTCCTTCTACTAACTTTGGGTTTTGTTTGTCATTCTTTCTCTAGTTGCTTTGAGATTTTTCTTGATTCTTGAGGTAGGATTAAATTGCTGTAATCTTCCCTCTTAGAACTGCTTTTGCTGCATCCCATATGTTTTGGGTCATCATGTTTTCATTGTCATTTGTTTCTTTGTATTTTTTGATTTTCTCTGATTTCTTCAGTGATCTATTGGTTATTTAGTAGTGTTTTGTTTAGCCTCCATGTGTTTGTGCTTTTGAAGGTGTTTTTTTTTTCCTGTAATTGATTTCTAATCTCATAGCATTGTGGCTGGAAATGATGCTTGATAGGAGACACGGATGGACCTAGAGTCTGTCATACAGAGTGAAGTAAGCCAGAAAGAGAAAAAAACAAATATTAATGTATTTATGTGGAATCTAGAAAAATGGTACAGATAAACTTATTTGCAGGGCAGGAATATTGATGCAAACGTAGAGGATGGATGTGTGAACATTGGGTGGGGGAAGGGAGGGTGGGATGAATTTGGAGATTGAGATTGACATATATACACTACCATGTGTAAAATGGATAGCTAGCAGGAACCTGCAGTATAGAACAGGGAGCTCAGCTCCATGCTCTCTGGTAACCTAGATGGATGGGATGGGGGGATGGAAGGAAGATCCAAGAGGGAGGGGATATATGTATACATATAACTGATTCACTTCATGTACAGCAGAAACTAACACATCATTGTAAAGCAACTATACCCCAATTTTTTAAAAAAATAATGAAGTAAGATAAATGCATCAACATTCAAATATTTGCCAGGAGTACAGAGAAAAAGTAAAAACTGCCCATCTCCAGTGATTTCATGTCACTTCCTTGGAGTAACCAAATACTAATATTTAGTGGGTATACATCAATCCTTTCAAAGTATCTATACCTATATGCTTATATAAACATACACACATATATACACACACACACACATTTACCACTCATATTTTCTGGAGAGTATTTTGTTTGTTTTTGCCAATAAAAACAGGTTTATAATATACCTACTGTTCTGGTACTCAAATTGTTTTCACTTAACATTATATTACAGACATTTCTCCATGTCAATATATAACAAGGTTAACTTAGTTTTTTTAAAAAACAATTATAGGGCTTCCCTGGTGGTGCAGTGGTTGAGAGCCCGCCTGCCGATGCAGGGGATGCGGGTTCATGCCCCAGTCCAGGAAGATCTCACACGCCGCAGAGCGGCTGGGCCCATGAGCCATGGCCGTGCGTCCGGAGCCTGTGCTCTGCAACAGGAGAGGCCACAACAGTGAGAGGCCCGCGTACCACACACACACAAAAAATAAATAAAAATAAAAATAAATAAATAAATAAATAAAAATAAAAAACAATTATAGAGGATTGATTGATAGTATCATAATCTATTTAGCAATCCCCCTTTCCAGGAAAAAAACATTTAGGTTATATCCAATACTTTGCTATTATATTTAACGTTTGAGTTTTTCTGCTTCCAGCAATAACAGGCAAGTTTTTTTCAGGCTAACTTTTTACTTAGAAACACTAGAAAACTTGGAGTTCTACCAATTTATTGATCAATTAATTGGTAGATATAGATCAAAAGATTATATATATATAAATCTAGAGGTAGATATAGATAGATAGGAAGATGTTTAAAGGTATCACAAAGATACCAAGGCACTAAGAAATACCAGCCAAGTTCTGGAAGTAAGGCAATATCAGAGTGATTAGCCTGACACTTGTATTTTCTTTTTCTATAATTGAGTAATTAAGAGACTGAGAAGCTGAGAAGAAAACAGTAGCTGAGAGGCTGAGAAGTTAAACAGAGCTCTTGAAATTTCTTAGGACAGGTGGAACCAAAATACTGAGTCCCATTCTTCCAAAGAATAGAGAATTTGACAAGTATCAGATGATTATTGTTAGGGATTTCTGAAGAACTACACTTTAGGAATAATGGTAAAAAAGAGCATTTCACACACACACACACACACACACACACACACACACGCACACAATTAGTTCCAGAAGGAAAGCTGAGAGAGAATGTTGTAAATGTAATACTTTAAAATACAATAACAAAGAATTTTCCAAAACAGATCAAGGATCTGATGTCACAGACTCAGGAAGCACTACAAACCCCAAGCAGAATAAATACAAAGAAAATCATTATAAGCACATAATAATTAAACTGCTGAAAAACAAACAAAAAAAGAAATAAAAATCATAAAATGGGCCAGAGGGAAAAAGAAATATTTTCTTCAAGGGAGTAATAATAATACTGGGGCAACTTACTTCTCAACACAACTAATGAAAGCTGGAAAGAATAGAGTGATATCTTCACAGTTCTGGAAGAAAAAAACCCACTAAAGTAGATTTCTAATACAGCAAAAATATCCTTTAACAGTACAGAAAAAAATATTTCATTCAAAAAAAACTTGGATCATTAATCATTAGCAGTTGTTTACTAAAGGAAACACTAAAAACAAGAGGTTGTTTTTAGGCAAAAGGAAAACCTCAAATGATGTATACAAAGGAAGAGGGAATATTTTGGCAATATCTGAATGAATTTTTACTTCATACAACTTTATTAATAATGTTTTGTGTGGTTTAAAATATTAAGAAAATTAAAATACAAGACAACAGTAACAAAAAAGACAAGAAGTTGGTAAGTGGAATTGAGGGGTCCTAAGTTTTTACACAGTGTGGGAGGAAGTAAAGTGGTATACTTTATAATAGACTCCAATAAGTCAAGAGTGGATACTGTAATCTACTGTGACACTTCTGAAAACAAGCAAATAAATGTATATTTAGCAAACAGAGAGGAGAAAATGGAGTAAAAATCATTTCTTTACTCAAGTATGCAAGAAAGGTAAAAGATAAGAACATAGAACAGTGGAGAAAATTGAAAATAAATTAGAAACTTAACAGCATTAGACTCAAAGTATATCAGAAATTACATTAAATAAAAATTAAATAACCCAGGAAAAAATAACATTCTCCAGCAGAAGATATACATAGATAAATAGATAGGTAGGTAAATAGATAGATGATAGATAGATAGATAGATAGATAGATAGATAGATTTATATACACATGAATTAGTTCTCCCTTAATGAATAACAAATTATTACAAACTTTGTGGCTTAAAATAACAGCCATTTATTAGCCCACAGTCCTTCATGCCAGAAGTTTATGCAGGTTAGACAGAATTCTTTGTTTAGGGTCTCATGAGGCTGAAAGGTGTCGACTCCAAGCTCTCCACCAACCTGCATTCTCACCTGAGAGATCTGGGAAATACTTTGCTTCCAAGCTAATCAATATTGTTGGTAGAAACCGGTGTCCTGCCACTGCAGAACTGAAGTCCCCATTTCTTACTAAATGTCTCCTGTGGGCTGCTCTCAGCTCCTAGAGATTATGCTTAAATTCGTTTCAGATGGTCCCCTTTGTCTTTAGAGCCACTGATCCTTCTCATGCTTTCCCTTGATCCTTCTCATGCTTTGAGAGTAAACTCCTTACTTTTAAAGGGGTCTTGTGATAGATTAGGCCCATCGTACTCTTAGTTAACCCAAAGTCAACTGATAAGTAACTCTACTTACGTTTGCAAAATCCGTTTTGTCATATAGCATAACAGAATTAGGAGAGAGATATCTCATTATACATAAACTTTCATTCTCACTCAAAAGGAGGAGAATGTACAAAGGCAAGGGCCAGGTTATCTTAGAATTCTGCCTACCATGTTGCCAACAAGACAGAAACTTGGAATATAATACATAAATAAATAAAAGTTGAAAGTAAAAGAAAGGGAAAAATATACCATGCAAACACCAACCAAGAAAAAACTTGTGTATGTATATAAATATCAAACAAAACATGCTTAATTAAGGGGTTAAATAAAAATGAGACAAGAAGAATAAAAAGTCAACCAACCAACAAATCATAACAATACCAAATTTATAGGCACTAAAAATTTAGCTATAAAGTAAAAATAGAACTAAAAGGAGAAATCAAGATATCCACAAACATGTTGGGATATTTTAACACACCTCTCTCAATAAACAATAGAAAAAAATCGGGAAAAGTTCAGTAAATGTATAAAAAATTTGAGCAACATCATTAATAAAATTGATATAATTTATTTATCTAGAATATTGAACTCAAAAACTACACACATTCTTTTCAAGTGCATATGAAACACTGACAAAAATTGACCATATGCTGGATCTTAAAACAAGTTTCAACAAATTTCAAAGGATTAAAATAACAAAAGAACAATTTATTACCACAATGAAATTAAGCTAGAAATTGATGATGATGATGGTGATGATGATGGTATTGAATATAAAACTTCCACACATAAAACTACAGTTCATTATTGGGAGAAATTAAAAGACACCTAAATAAATAAAAGGGTTTAACAAAAAATATTATGGATTAGAAGACTTAAAATTGTAAAGATATCTATTTCTCCACACTGATTTGTAGATACCTTGTGATCCTAATGAAATAAAAAATCATTTCATTATTTTGTGGAAATTGAAAAGATAATTTAAAATCTACATGGAGATACAAAGGACCTCCTATTGCCAAAAAAATCCTGGAAGAAAAACAAGGTTGGGAGACTTAAATCACCAGATATCAAGACATATCATAAAAATATTTATTAAGATAAACTCACCTCATTGGCTCTGGATTTTTCTACTCTAAATGCTTGATATTTGATCACTTAATGCTTGCACACTTGAATTAACATGGAAGAAATATTTTACACCTTTCTAGTCAACTATACACTACTTTATCTGACATTTATTAGTTCAACACACACACACACACACGCACACACACACACACTATCAATCTATCTGTTCAATTATATATATATGTACACACACAGAGAATGTCAGGCACTATGAAGTAAAGTGATGAGGACAAATAAATAGACAAAAATTGCAGAATAGTGAGTTGTGAAGTAGGCTATTCATATATAGTCATGAAATTTGGAACAAAGTGACACTGTAGACAGTGAAATAGGGCAATCTTTTTATTAAATTGTGCTGCATTTACTGAATATTTGGATACTGGATAGAAAAGAGAAAGAAAAAACTTTACCTCTCTCTCAGACCATAAATATACAACTTCATTTTAGACTAATTGAGATGAAATTTCAAAGGTAAAACAATAAGTTTCCATAAGACAACAGGAAAACAAATTTTAAAATTTTGGATAAGCAAAGATGTGTTAACGTAAGGAAAAGATTGACCAACTGGAATACATTAAAAATTAAGAACACATTAAGAAAGTCAAAAGGCAAAACATCAAGTAGAAGAAGATACTTGCAATAAATATAGTTGACAAAAGCCTCAAAGGTTATATTGTTTATAAAGAATTCTTTAAAATCAGGAAGAAAAAGAATACAACAGGAAAAACATGTGCAGAGAGACTTGTTTTCAGTTATGTATCAAGAGAAGAGATTCAAAAACTATTAAAATAAAAAGGGTGCTCAAGCTTATTAGTCATTATGGAAATGCAATATAAAATGATCGTGAGATATCACTATAACTTTAAAGCTACAATTAATAAAAGAATAATATCATAATACTGGAGCTCTCATAACTGCTGATGGGAATGTTTAATGGTAAAAGCACTGTGGAAAACTGGCAGTATCCACTTAAGTAGAACATATGCATAACCTACAACCATGCAATTCTGCTTGTATAAGCTTTGAAAGCATATTTTTGAAGAATTATCATTTATAATAGCCAAACTCCCCCAAAAAAGCCAATTGTCTGTCAGTAGTATAATGGATAAATTTTTCTCCATTCATTCAATGGAACACTCTACAACTGAAAACGGAATAAGCTATTACTACACACAACATAGCAGCATCTCACAACATAAAAACTTGTTACATGAATCTTAAACACAGTGCTAAATGAAAGAAGCCAGACACAAAGAAATACAGATTATATGATTCCCATATAAAGTTCAAAAATAAGCAAAAATAACTGAAGGTATTAGTAGCAGGTTAAGGGCTATATTTAGAAAGGAGTGTAAGGTTAGTGACTGTAAGGTTAGTGGCAGGAGAGGGGCTTCTAGGGTACTGATAATATTCAATTTTTAAAATCTGCATAGTGGTAAAATATGTTTACTTTGTAATAATTCAACTAGCTAAACATTTATTAGTTGTTGCACTGTTTTTTGTGCATAGTACACTTCATTAAAATGTTTATTAAACATAAAAAAGTTATAAAAATAGTACTTGAAGAGTAATATTTTTACATGTATATTGAATAATTTTATTAGTATTCTGATACAGTTCCTGAATGAAAATTTTCTGGCCCAACAGTGTGTTATACTCTAGAAAGCTCAAGTATTTTTCCATTGTGTTGAAAATGAATATAATCTTCAAGGAAAGAAAGTGTATTTTGTTCAATCCTTACTATTACATACTGCATGTTATCCTCACCCAATTCTGTGACATAAGTAGGTTGCTCTCATTACACTTTAATGATGAGAAAAATAAATTGCTGAAATTTACTTTGCTGAAGATATAGTATATGCGAAAGTAGGAGATCAATATAAGCTCAGTCTAAGTCCAAACTCCGTTTATTTCTCCTTGATCAAAATATACACGATGCCATACTTTAAAAAATGGAATTAGCATAAGACTATATTATTTCATGTGCGGGAAATTTACATATGTAAAATCCAGAGCCCCAGATCCAGGATTTGGATCATTTCTATGCATCAACTTTGTAACAACACTAAGAACAGAACACTCTTACATAAACTGAGGAGACCAATAGAACTATTGGAAGGATGGAAGAAATTTTTAAATTATTCCCCAAACTGACAGAGGATGGACAGACTTACCCAAATATTTTTTATTTATTCTGATTCCTAAGGGTTTTCAGAGTTTATAAGGTTTCAATTATAAAGTCACCTCATTGGCTCTGAATTTTATTTTCACCCTAAATATCTGACATTTGTGCCTAATGTTTAATTAAAATAATTCAGCCAAAAATTCCATTTCTTTCCAGGCAGCTATGCTTTGCTGCATCTGACATGTATTTATTACTTTGTTCAACACAAGACATTTGAATGCCTACCAGGCAGGTACTATGCTAAGCAACAGATGGTGGACAAAACATACACTCTGCCTTCAAAAAGCATTATGATAAGGGAGAGATGAAATGTCACCAGGCATTTATAACAGATTCTGGAAATTCTAAGAGTTTCTTCACTTCTGAGAGCTCCTATGAAAGCAGTAAGTCTAGTATCCAGTGCAGGACAAAAGGGAGTCAGAGAAGATTAGAAAAGACCTATGAGTGTACCAGAAACGTCTCTGAGTGGCACCAGGTAAAGGCAGTTGAGGAAAGCTCACAAAAAGCAATCCCTGGCAGAGAAAGAAACATGGGTGTGAAAAGGTAGGATGTATTCACAAAACAAAACCTAGTTTAGTAGATTGAGTACAAAGAAGATGTGTGTCAAGAAATAAGGTAATTAGCATAAATCAAAAGAAGGCATAATAAAAATGTTCTTGAAGGTCATTTTAAGAAATTTGGACTCCACATGAAGGTGATGTAAAGCCGTTAAAGAATTCTGAGAAGATTAGATTTTGGTTTTAATAAGATCAGTTTGAGTACACTGTGGAGTATGTATAGGAACTAGACAAAATTGGAGTCAAGGAAATGTACTAAAAACATTTTAAAGGTATCGGAGATGAAAGTGGCTTGAATTAGGAAAAAGTCAACATAATGGGGAATGACAACAATAGAGATATTAAGAAGGGAGACTGGACAGAATCTGGTTTAGGGTTGACAGAAATAGAGGACTCAAGTATGACACCCAGCTTTCTGACTTGAGAAACTAAATATGTGGTAGCAATCTCCAGTGGCATAGGGAGTAAAGAAGGAGAAGCACATTTAGAAGAAAGATGTTAGGTTAAGTTTTGTAAAAGTTAAATTTAAGGGGTCAATGAGGCAGCCATGCATATATCCTAGTAGAAAATTGAATACATAGGCCTAGAGCTCAGAAGAGACATCTGGCTTGGAGATGGAATGTCCGGGTTTTCAAGACAGAGTTGATTATGAGTCAGTGTGAGGACAATATTACAGAAAATGAGAGTGACTGTTAAAAGGCCAATTGGTATAATAGGTAGTCAGGTTTTTGGAGAATAAGAAGCTCACTCTCCTATCTCTTCCCCCTTTTATCTTCCCTCACAAGCTGACACCTGTGTGAGATCAGCCACCAACCAATTTTAAAAGTGAGTTAAGGGGGCTTCCCTGGTGGCGCAGTGGTTGCGCGTCCGCCTGCCGATGCAGGGGAACTGGGTTCGCGCCCCGGTCCGGGAGGATCCCACATGCCGCGGAGCGGCTGGGCCCGTGAGCCATGGCTGCTGGGCCTGCGCGTCCGGAGCCTGTGCTCCGCAACGGGAGAGGCCACAACAGAGGGAGGCCCACATACCATAAAAAAAAAAAAAAGTGAGTTAAGAAATGCAGAAGACCCACTTCAGAGAACAAAGCAAGACACATTTTGCTGACACCTGGATCCCACTACTGTAATGAATGCTGTCGTGAGATTTTAACAATCATCTCTATCTTCTTCCTTAATCTAGGAAGCATAATATTTGAACTTAGCCTTTTTCTGGAATCAGTTTAGTTGGAATTAATTATGTCAACCAAGATTCTTTTCTCACATCTTGCTATTGAAAGATTTGTCTATTTAATAATGTCTTATATTTTACAAAGTACATTACAGTTTTCAAAACACATTCACAGGTTTCATTTACATCTCACAGCTCCATAAAGTCCACCACTGCCCCCATTTCACTGACAAGAAAAGGAGAGAGGTGGACACTTACAATTCATTATTTATTTATGTCCATCATTCATCTTTCTGATGCCAGTTCTTTAAAGTGAATGTTAAATATCCTGGCTAAGCTGATATAAACTCCTAAAATTTGCCACTTCTTACAATTCCTTGTCTGTTTTGCCTGAGTTCTAATTCTGTTAGAAGAGAGGCAGAAATTTTGTGATCAAAAGCATGCTCAAGTCTGTGCCAGAACACCTGGATTCCAGCTTAAACCCTGTCCAGTCAACTCATAAGAATACCAGGGCCTGTCTCACAGACTTGTGCTGCCATGGGATAAAGAGGATGGTGAACAAGGACAGTGCAGTGTCACCTATAATGGGCCATTCACAGTGGGAAGCAGTGACTCTCACACTTCCGTGTGCCCATGTGCATGCTGCCCATGTATGAGCCCCGCCCCAGATTATTTGAATCACAATTTCTGGGAGTACTTTAATTATATCTATATATTTTAAAATATACCTGAAAAACACTAGTTTAGGTACCATTAATTTTACAATTCTGAGGAGGCAGCAGAGCAAGACTACTGAATGTGGGCTCATAATACAGACATGCCTGAGCAAAACCACAGCTCTACCACTCATGGGCTGTGCCATCTGAGCAAATAGCTTCACTTCTGTGATTCTTAGTTGCCTCATATTTAAAATGAAACTTGCTAGGCATTGTACTAACTAAAAACATATAAAACCTTTACCATATCATCTTACACAGAAAAACCTTCAAAATGATAGCTGTTGTATTAATGCAGGTTTTTGTGTTTCATGGACTGGGTGGATCATTGAAGCCTTGATCATGCAACATGGTCCTGGCTCCTGTCTTCAAGGTTCTTCTTCCAGATGGTCAAGTTGCTGCTTTCTCACAGTGGAGATTGGGAGCAGCAGGACAACTGGACTTCTGATAACACAGATTCTTAAACCTCCTTCTTTCTGCAAACCTTTCTAGGTTCCCAGAAAAGTGCAAAAAGAGTTTGACTAAGCAAGTTAGAGAATTACTTTAGACAGATTTGCTGAAAAACATGAGACAACCTTGAAAAATGTTGTTCTGAAAAGTCCTGCTGGGAAATGTCCTCTTGACTTTTGTTTGCTCCCCACTCCTTGTCCTTTTATGAGGCATGGACCAACCAGTTGCATTGCCTTCATTTACCATCTGAGATGGAGCTGTTAGATGGGACATGTTCAGCCATGATATTGCCAATCCATTCATGGGGCTTTCCTGTGGATGTCCTCACTGACTCCTCATTCATAGCCCACCTATAAGGTAGGGTCCTCACTTAAAGAAGAGGAAATTGAGCCTGGAGAGTTACAGACACTGAGCCAAACAACATATTTTAAGAAATTTCTCACTTTAATGGCAGGATGATTGAATGTTTCCTAGTGTTCCTTCTTTCATACGTGGCAACAATCTCCATAGTCTAGTTCCTTACTATTCAAAGTGTTCTTAGATGTCAGACACATTGTCATCACCTAGGCATGTGTTAGTAATGCAGACTCTCAGGCCCTGTTCCAGACCAAATGAATAAGAATTTGCATGTTAGTGACATCCCCAGGTAAGCTGAATGCACATTAGTGTTTGAGAACCACTGGTGTGGTGGTTCAACATGGAAACTTGACTCAGGACACAGACTGGCTGTGTTTACATCCCTAATGAGTCCTTCTTAATCTACTGTGTCCTTCTTAATCTATCCAGTCCTCAATTTTCTCACCTGGTCATGAGAAATGTACTTATATCAGAGACTTGTATGTAAAATGCTTAGTCTGTGGCAAGCATTATGTGAGAGACCTCTTTTTATCATTATTATGTTACCACAGCACTAATCAAGAGGGCAAATCATTTTCTGCTGATCTCTCAGTTCAGAAGTTCTATGTCTGGGACATTGAATTCTCTGTCAAGTCAAGTACTTACAGTAATATCAATTTCATATTACTTGTATTTCTTCTTCTACATAACCACATTCAAGGAAAAGTTCCAGGTAAAGACATTGATTTTTTAGAGTTTCCAAAGGAAAAAAAAAAAAAAAGAACCCAATCCAACCCAGCAAGAGTACTCACATCGGTGCAGTGATTACACAGATAACACTAGGTAATCAACCTGGGAAGTTTATTGCCCAACCACTTGAGAGTTTAGTATTATTAGCTAGTTAAAGAGAGGACCTATACTCTTTTATATATTGCACTTAATGAATTAGATAATCCCAGCATAGTCACCATGCTATACTATTTATAAAGACCTGCCATTTGGTTGTAATTTTTCAACTTAGATTAGAGCTTAATTTCTCTTGTGAGTTGCCTATAAGTAACAAATATACCATAGCAGATGTCTAGGTTTATGGCAAAGTAAAATTTATCTGTTTGGGCTTCCTTGCTTCTAAAGTACCAGGGCTTCCATTGCTTCCATTTCCTGATCCATTTGAGCAATAAAAACAAATTAATTGATTGTAATAGAAAGTAGAATACACAACTATAATGAAAGAGAAATAGTGTTTTTTTCATTTAAATATGTTATGTTCTCTTGTTGCTTATATGTGTCTTTCTGGAATGACGAGACATTTGTATAAAAATAAAGAGGAGACCTTCCATCTGAACATATTTGAGTGATTTATTTTTCATCCAAAGTTTTTATATAAACCAGATCATATTATACTTTTCTTCTCTCTCCCTCTGCCTCTACCGCCCTCTGCTTCAAATGTATATACCTCATTACAACAACATCATTCATTTTTAGACTCCAATTTGCCACCATCCCACACAGACCTGCTGTTCCATCTCTCCAAATTAATTTCCGTAAATAACTGATAGCAAAATGCAGTCTTGGAGATACACTTGAGAAAACTTCATGTGCCTAGAAACAAGAATCTAGAAAGCTATTCAAGGTATTGGAAGTTGTTAGAGATCTGTTTAATCCTTCTTTGAGGTTTCAGTGACACATTAATGGCAGAAGATTAGCACTGTCCATCATAAAATTGAAGTAATATATAAAGTATAGTAAATGTAGCTTAAAAATCACAGCACAATTTCTAAGTAACCCATATGTTCACAGGCTGCTTATATAAATGCAGGGTAATTTATGTACCAAATACATATGTAATTCCAGAGACATATTTAAGTGTGTACATTTTTAAAAATTTTTATTGAGATCTGCATCTCTTTGTATGCATGACTTGATGATAAGTATCTACATCATGCAATTAAGTCATCTCATCCTCTAAAAGGAATATACCATAGCTTAGGATTACCAAAATGTTCTTGAAACTTGATACTTAACTTCTAAAACCCATGAAACATGAATTTAGGAACAACCAGTATATATATATTATCCTTTAGAAGGTGTCTCTCAGAAGAATTTTAAAATTTGGTACATAGAAAAAACCAAGACTCAGAGAGTGCAATTACCTGTCCAAGGTGAAGCCAGGAATGGGAACAGTCAGGAGTATTTGCCTGCCTACCAAATCTTATGGAATTGATAACTATCCAAAAGATACTGGATTTTCACAACTATATTTCTAGTGTAACTGAAAATATTGAAGTATATTCTTATATGAGAATTTTTATTTATTTCTCTAGAGCTTTTCTGTAATGCAGCTCATGACATCCCTGTCTTGGCATCTCCTTCTGGCTACTGCTTTGGATGCTCTAAATGCTATCAATGGTGTTTGAGAGGAACAAATTTAGATTGAATTATTTTCCTATAATTGAATAGTTTTTGAATTGTTCTCCTTAGAATCCTGGAGACTTCACAGAGGTGAATCAAAGACCACTAAGAAGAGGAGAAGAATAAGCTGAACATTTGGGGTTCCTGCCAATTGTCCTTTCCACAACCAGATCATCTCCATCTCATGAGCTTTATGTAATAGGTTTCTATATCAGACCTCATTTCAAGAAAGGGCTTTACAAATATTAATAATAACTCTGAAGACTGCTATTCTAATATATTAATCAAAGGTAGCTAAGGAACTAAATAATTCTAAGAGAGGTATAATATCACATCTAGTTCTGGTGATCAAATATCCCACTTTATAAATTACTGAAGCAACAAGTGTATAAGGGAAAGATATCTAACTGGATTTCTGTCAAATATTTATTCCAGATGTCAGCAAACTATCTTAGTTTATATGAGTCATTTCAGTCATCATTTGCAAAAATGTCCCAGTCAAAGTTATAAATTATATAGTTGACCTATCCAAGATATATATAACACTAGTATATTATTAATGAATTTCCTCTTTAATAGTCCACTTTAAAGAATGACCTCAATGTTAAAAAGAAGAAAGAATCAATAGCATAACATACAATGTAATTCTGTACAAAAAATTCTGAGTCTTAGTTTAATGATTGCTCTGCATAAAGAGAAAGACAATTTTCCTTCCAACAAAATTCAGTCTATGAGCATGTCATGAATGATGATGTGGTCTCCCAAATAAACTTTAATTTTGCCTGACCAATTGGAAATGTTCATTTAACACCTTCCTGTAACAGTCTATTAAATAGAATAGAACTTTATCTTTTCTGTAAAATGCTAGGTAACATTTTAGTTTGCAGGTCATGTGGTCTTTACCTAAACAACTCAACTCCGCCTTTGTAAGAGAAAAGCAGCCACAGACAGTATATAAATGAATGAGTGTGGCAGTGTTCCAATAAAACTTCATTTACAAACATAAGCAGTTTTGACCTGTGGGCTTACTGCCATGTGGTCTGCAAGTTCTGCCATTTCTTGGCTCCTAGAATATAGTAGACAGAAATCCAGTTAAATGTCTCTCCCCACACAATTGAGGTTTCAGTCATTTATCAAATAAGAATATGAAATATGACAATACTAACAAAATTCATAGATAAATGACAGATTATGAACACCACCAACATTTTCCTCCATGTAAAGTACAAAGTATTGTCAAGATCTTCTGCTGAGTTGTAATTAAGATGACTTATTAGATGTATATTAAAAAGAAACTGAGTATTCCAAATTTTTATTATGGCTGTATGAATTACCTGTCCACATATATTTTGTCTTGAGTATCGAAAACCTTGACAAAGTAAATAGTCCAACCAAGACTCTAATCAACCTAATTAAGGAGTAACAGCATAGAAACATACACTCATAGTTAAATTAACTTTTCTTTCATAAAGAGCCATGAAAAGAATATGAATTTACAAAAACTTTTGAACCATAAAAAATATGTTTATTTACTTCCTGAATGGGAGATGATCACTTACTCTTCCACCAAATGAAATACTTTAATCACTAGCTACAGGACATACTCACAAATAAGCATCCTGAATGCTTCCTAGAGACATGTCTGATCAGTATCACACAGATACATGAAAATAATAACTACAAAAATTAATGCCCTTTCTAAGGACAAAATGTGAAAGCAGACCTCCAATATTTGAAAGAGTTACAGAGTTCATAGTCATGAGATCTGAATGTCAATCCTGACTAACCCTTCACTTTGAAAAAGTCACTTCACCCTCTGAGTCTTATTTTTCCTATTTGCAAAGTGACAGATTTGAACTAGACAACATGTCAAGCTTCACACTACACAGAAGGCAATACAAACAGAGAAAAAAATTGCCTAGGTTCAATCCTTGCTCCACTTAACTTCTCAAAGTTTATAAAATAGACCTGATGATAATAAAACATATTCTGTAGGGATACTGTAGGTAGTGATAAGCTAATGTGCATAAAACACTTGGCTTTATAAGTCTGGCATATGGTAACTATTGCTTTTGATATTTACTAGGCAGAAGTTCCAGTAAAGAGGTTGAAAGCAACAACCCTCTAAACACTGCAAAACCAAAAGCTGGATACATAAAACTAGAGCCCTGAATAACATTTTCTTGAAAAGATAGAAAGATAATGGATAAATGATAGAATATAGAGAGGTAGATAGATAGATGATAGATAAATGATAGACAGACAGAAAGTAGTTATGCTGTACTTTCCTCTTTGTGGATCTATAAATAAAATTTATCAAGTAAATTTAATTTTTAAAAAATCTTTTAGAGGGATAGTAAGGAAATCCAGAAATAATCCACCTACTCTAATAGTGTAGAAACATAGGACCTGGTTAGATGGGAGTCTTCTTATTTATCTTAAAGACAATTAGATTTCTCAAAGAAGAGATTTTAAAAGTCAAATAAATAATATATGAAAAATTGCTTAATAAATGCAACTGTCTTCAAATCAAAGTGGTTAATGAATAGCAACCGTCTAATATAGAGGGTTGCTTCTTGCCGGAATCGAGAAGGAAAGGAACAAAGAAGGCAGGTCAAGGGTGAGGAAAGACAATCTGCTGATGGCCAATCTGAAAGAGTGACCTAGATGAACCAGAAAGAACTTCCAGAATCCACATGACAGAGGTTGGCCTAGATCAGGGATTCACAAACTTTTTCTGTAAAGGGCCAGATAGGAAATATTTTAGGCTTTTTACACCAGACAACTCCTATCACAAAAAATCAACTGTGACATTTTTAGTATGAAAGCAACCATAGATGACACATAAACTAATAGGTGTGTCTATATTTGAATAAAACTTTATCTACAAAAACTGACAGAACCCCACTGTCTGTAATTTTTCAACCCTGTTTTGTATCATGTCTACCCATATCTGGTTTCTTTACTAATTTCTTAGTCAGATGGAAAATATCGTTCAGTAATAGCTTCAAGAAGGACTTGTTTATTATTCCTTGAGTTTTTTGTCCACCTTATATTTCTGTGACCTTCACACAAAGATCATAGCTTGGCTAAGTATAGAGTTATGAGAAGTGAGTTGGATTCTGCCACATTGCTCCAACTGTCTGTTGTAGTATGTAGAATAGCTTCAGAGTCATTTCTGATTTTTCTTCTTCTGAATTGCCTCAAGACCATGAGATTCCACACATTAGATTTTAACTAGCAAGTAGTTTATTAGCAAATGACTTTTAAAAGTTATGTCAAAGTTAATTATAAAATAAAAGTAGAATAGCAATTAAGACAAGACTGGAAATTCCTGGACTGCACAAATCAAAAAGTCATATCACTTTGAGTAGATGGACAGTAGTGTGTCCCAACATTTCCTTTGCTCTCTTAGTTTTTGACAGATATATAAAGAGAAAATACAAAAGCAGAATGAGAAACAGAGAGACTTTAGATATATCCATTTCTTTCATATATTTACATTAGTTGTATTAGCTTCTTGGATCTGTGAGAATTTAAAAAATAAATTCTCTAGAACCTTGTACTGTTTCTTATAACTAGTTTGTCTCACATTTCATTAATCAGCCGCTTATTTGAACTATTGAAACATTTCACATATTTGGTGCTTTTTCTCTATTTGCTCACATGACAGAGAACACTCTGATGGATTCTGATAGAGATGGATTCTAATAGAGAAGGATTCTGGCCACCACAGTGGGAAGGGTAATTTATTTTATATTTTCTGTGTTTTATTTTGCCAGATTAGAGTCCAGTTATTCATGAGTGATTGACAACTTCATCCAGACACAGGGATATATCAGGGAATTTCCTTGCTGTGCCAGAATTTTTTTTTTTTAATTTTGTAGAAACCCCCAAACAAATGGAGATTTACCTCTGCTTGATCAACAATTACTTTTATTATGAGTCCACTGTGAAATATCCCCTCATTGTGGGCACAGTCTTCCCACCAAACATAATCTGAGATTTAAAACTACAATTCCATGCCCTGTGTGTTAATATAAATTCTACTTCCAGAGCTTGGTACTGTTTTTGGAGTGGTGGAGAAACTGCTGCAAACCTTGATCCAATTTTCTATAATACACAAGAGAGGTCATGATGTCAGTCCTTTTCTTGACCCGGCTTATCTGCAGAACAACATATATAAACCCCTTTTCAATGTTAATTAAGAGTCTCATTTAATAAATTTATTTTTTACTTACATTATTTAATAGGAATAGTGACTCAATTTTATGGACATGAAAAGTCATTTACATATACTGGAAGATTGAGTCCTATGTCAATTATATTTAGATCCCTTTCATCATGGAGGGAACAGTGGTCTATCCTTATGGGATATGAATTTGCCTTTCTTGCTGACAATGTTTCTGCCAACACCAACTCCTATGGTTTACTAGAAAGTCAGTTTTACCCCAGAGATTTCCATTAGTGTTGTCTCTAACCAACAAACTCATTTTATGATGAAAGAGGTGCTACAATGGTCTTACCTCCACAGAATTCACTAGTCTTACCATGCACTACAACATTTAGAAGTAACTGGCCTGATAGAAGAGTAGATTGGCTTACTGAAGGCCAATTTCTATATCAATAATCTGCTGTTACATTAAAAAAAATCCTAAAACTTTGAATTAAAACAACAATAATTTATTTTCCACAATTCTGGGTTGTAAAATGTTCAATATGGGATGAATGGACAGTTCTTTTACTGGATCTGCTTGGACTCACTTGCTTGGCTTCAGTCAGATGGATGCTTAATTATGACTAGATGGTCCAATTTGACACCTCACCTTGAAAATGTCCAGCACCAGCTGAGATGTGACGAAATGACTGAGACAGTTAGAACCTCTTTTATCCCAGCCTACTTGACACAGTGGTGGAAATATTCTAAGAAAGCAAGGTGTGAAGAACAAGCACTTGCTAAGATTCTGCTTGCATTAAGGTGTACTAATGTCCAGTCAGCTAAAGCAGTCACAAGACTAAAAACCAGTGTGGGAAAGGGGCATTGATATGATAATCTACCACAATTTACCACACTGAGCTTTTTTGAGTAAAGGGATCAAAAACAAAGGATTTTGACACTTAGTTCTGGGGTCCTAGCCCAGGCCTCGTACAGGAGGCTGGACTTACATGAGGTCACAAACTCTAAGGACAAGCCTGTTTCAGTTCCTGTGTCTTTTACCACAAGAAGCTTGAGGGAGGAAGTTAGGACTTTGGAGCCGGCCAAACGTAAGGCTGCAGTCCAGGCTTGTGGCAAGAAGAGCAATCATGTCACCCTTGACTGAGTGGAGTTGTTCCCTCCTAGTGTAGTTTCACTCACAACTCCATCAGATCTTCATAAACACCAGCCAAGACAAGATGGTGTAATAGAAGGACATGAGCTCATATCTTCTTATGGAAACATCAAAGTGACAACTAACTGCTGAACAACCATTGACAGAAAAAAAAAAAAAAAAAAGCAGAAAAAAAAAACAGGAACCTACCAAAAGATTTACCCTACATCCAAAGACAAAGAAGAAGCCATAACAAGATAGTAGGATGGGCGCAGTGACAATAAACTCAAATCCCATGCCCACAGGGTGGGAAACCCACAAACTGAAAAATAATTATACCAGAGAAGTTCTCCCACAGAAATGAAAGTTCTGAGCCCCACATCAGACTCCCCAGCCTGGGGGTCTGGCAATGGGAGAAGGAGCCCCCAGAGAATCTGGCTTTGAAGTCCAGTGGGTTTTGTTTGCAGGAATTCCATGGGACTGGGGGAAACGGAAACTCCACATTTACAGGGCACACAGAGCGTCTCATGCAAACCAGGAACCAGGGAAAAATATGGTGACCTCATAAGAGACTGGGCCAGACTTAGCTGCTAGTTTTGGAGACTCTCCTGTGGAGGAAGGGCACAGCTGTGGCTCACTGCAGGGATAAGGACACTGGTGTCATTAGTTCTGGGGAGTACTCATTTCTGTGAGCCCTCTTGGAGGCCATCATTTTCTCACAAAGAACTGGCCCCACCAAACAGTCTGTAGAATCCAGTGTTGGGACTCATCAGGCCAAACAACAAATGGGGTAGGAACTCATCCCCACACATCTGCAGTCAGTCTGCTTAAAGTTTTCCTGAGCACACAGATGCCTGATAAACACACCTCCTGAAATGGCCCTGCCCACCAGATGGCCAGGATCCAGCTCCACCAATCAGTGGGCAGGAGCAAATCCCTCCCACCAGGAAGCCTGAATAAGCCTCTTAGACAGACTCATCCACCAGGGGGCAGACAGCAGAAGCAAGAAGATCTACAACACTGCAGCCTGCAGAACAGAAACCACATCACAGAGAGTTAGATAAAATGAGATGGCAGAGGAATATGTTCCAGATGAAGAAACAAGATAAAACCCCAGAAGAACAACTAAGTGAAGTGGAGATAGGCAATCTATCTGAAAAAGAATTCAGAGTAATGATAGTCAAGATGACCCAAGAGCTCAGAAAAAGAATGGAGGCACAGATTGAGAAGATACAAGAAATGTTTAACAAAGACTTTAAAAAAGACCTAGAAGAACTAAAGAACAAATGGAGATGAACAATAAAATAACTGGAATGAAAAATACACTAGAAGAAATCAATAGCAGAATAATTGAGGCAGAAGAATGGATAAGTACCTGGAAGACAGAATAGTGGAAATCTCTGCCACAGAACAGAATAAAGAGAAAAGAATGAAAATAAATGAGGACATATAAGAGACCTCTGGGACAACATTATATGCACCAACATTCACATTGTAGGGATCTCAGAAGAAGAGAGAGAGAAAGGAGCAGAGAAAATATTTGAGATAATAGCTGAAAACCTCCCCAACTTGGGAAAATAGCAGTCACCCAAGTCCAGGAAGCACAGAGAGTCATAGGCAGGATAAACCCAAAGCAGACATGCTGAGACACATAGTAATAGATTTGAAAAAAATTAAAGTCAAAGAAAAAATATTAAAAGCAACAAGGGAAAAGCAACAAATAACACAGAAGGGAATCCCCATAAGCTTAACAGCTGATAAAACAACCTTGTTTATATACAGACTGCTATATCAAAACTGCATGTTAACAGCAAACTGAAAATCTACAATAGATATGCACACACACACACACACATACACACATGAAGGAATCCAAACACAACACTAATGTTAGTCATCAAATCACAAAAGAAGACAAAAGAGGAAGGGAAGAAAAAAAGACCTACAAAAAAAATCCAAAATAATTAACAAAATGGCAATAAGAACATACATATCAATAATTACCTTAAATGGAAATGGATTAAATGCGCCAACCAAAAGACACAGACTGGCTGAATGTATACAAAAACAAGACCTAAATATATGCTGGCTACAAGAGACCCATTTCAGATCTAGGGGCACAAACAGACTGAAAGTGATATGGAAAAGGGTATTTCATGTAAATGGAAATCAAAAGAAAGCTGGAGTAACAATACTCATATCAGACAAAATAGATTTTAAAATTAAAGACTGTTACAAGAGACAAACAAGGACACTACATTATGATCAAAGGATCAATCCAAGAATATATAACAATTGTAAATATATATGAATGCAACGTAGGAGCACCTCAATATATAAAGGAAATGCTAATAGCCATACAAGGAGAAATTGACAGTAACACAATAATAGTGAGAGACTTTAATACCCCACTTTCATCAATGGACAGATCATCCAGACAGAAAATCAACAATGAAACACAGGCCTTAAATGACACATTAGACCAATAGACTTAATTGATATTTATGGAGCCGTCCATCCAAAAGCTGCAGAATACACATTCTTCTCAAGTGCACATAGAACATTTTCCGGGATTGTTCACATGCTGTGTCACAATGCAAGCTTAGGTAAATTTAAGAAAATTGATATCATATCAAGCATCTTTTCCAACCACAATTCTATGAGATTAGAAATCAACTACAAGAAAAAAAAATTGTAAAAATTCCAAACATGTGGTGGCTAAACAATATGCTACTGAACAAGCAATGGATCACTGAAGAAATCAAAGAGGAAATCAAAAAATACCTAGAGACAAATGAGAAATGTTTAACAAAGACTTTAAAAAAGACCTAGAAGAACTAAAGAACAAATGGAGATGAACAATAAAATAACTGGAATGAAAAATACACTAGAAGAAATCAATAGCAGAATAATTGAGGCAGAAGAATGGATAAGTACCTGGAAGACAGAATAGTGGAAATCTCTGCCACAGAACAGAATAAAGAGAAAAGAATGAAAATAAATGAGGACATATAAGAGACCTCTGGGACAACATTATATGCACCAACATTCACATTGTAGGGATCTCAGAAGAAGAGAGAGAGAAAGGAGCAGAGAAAATATTTGAGATAATAGCTGAAAACTTCCCCAACTTGGGAAAATAGCAGTCACCCAAGTCCAGGAAGCACAGAGAGTCGTAGGCAGGATAAACCCAAAGCAGACATGCTGAGACACATAGTAATAGATTTGAAAAAAATTAAAGTCAAAGAAAAAATATTAAAAGCAACAAGGGAAAAGCAACAAATAACACAGAAGGGAATTCCATATAGTTAACAGCTGATTTATCAGCAGAAAACTAAGGCCAGAAGAGAGAGGCAAATTATATTTAAAGTGATGAAAGAAAAGAATCAAGAATCTACCCAGCAAGGCTAACATTCAGATTCCACAGAGAAATCAAAAGCTTTACAAAGGAGGAAAAGTTAAGAGAATTCAGCACCACCAACCCAGCTTTGCAACAAATCCTAAAGGAACTTCTCTAAGTGGAAAAGAAAAAGCCACAACTAGAAACAAGAAAATTACAAAAGGAAAAGCTCACCAGTAAAGACAAACATACAGTAAAAGTAGGAAATCATCTGCAACCAAATATGATATCAAAACCAGCAAACATGAGAAGAGGAGAGCACAAATTCAGGATATTGGAAATGCATTTAAACCAGCAACATAAAACAACCTTGTTTATATACAGACTGCTATATCAAAACTGCATGTTAACAGCAAACTGAAAATCTACAATAGATATGCACACACACACACACACATACACACATGAAGGAATCCAAACACAACACTAATGTTAGTCATCAAATCACAAAAGAAGACAAAAGAGGAAGGGAAGAAAAAAAGACCTACAAAAAAAATCCAAAATAATTAACAAAATGGCAATAAGAACATACATATCAATAATTACCTTAAATGGAAATGGATTAAATGCGCCAACCAAAAGACACAGACTGGCTGAATGTATACAAAAACAAGACCTAAATATATGCTGGCTACAAGAGACCCATTTCAGATCTAGGGGCACAAACAGACTGAAAGTGATATGGAAAAGGGTATTTCATGTAAATGGAAATCAAAAGAAAGCTGGAGTAACAATACTCATATCAGACAAAATAGATTTTAAAATTAAAGACTGTTACAAGAGACAAACAAGGACACTACATTATGATCAAAGGATCAATCCAAGAATATATAACAATTGTAAATATATATGAATGCAACGTAGGAGCACCTCAATATATAAAGGAAATGCTAATAGCCATACAAGGAGAAATTGACAGTAACACAATAATAGTGAGAGACTTTAATACCCCACTTTCATCAATGGACAGATCATCCAGACAGAAAATCAACAATGAAACACAGGCCTTAAATGACACATTAGACCAATAGACTTAATTGATATTTATGGAGCCGTCCATCCAAAAGCTGCAGAATACACATTCTTCTCAAGTGCACATAGAACATTTTCCGGGATTGTTCACATGCTGTGTCACAATGCAAGCTTAGGTAAATTTAAGAAAATTGATATCATATCAAGCATCTTTTCCAACCACAATTCTATGAGATTAGAAATCAACTACAAGAAAAAAAAATTGTAAAAATTCCAAACATGTGGTGGCTAAACAATATGCTACTGAACAAGCAATGGATCACTGAAGAAATCAAAGAGGAAATCAAAAAATACCTAGAGACAAATGAAAATGAAAGCATGATGATTCAAAAACCTATGTGAGGCAGCAAAAGAAGTTCTTAGAGAGAAGTTTAAAGCATTACAGTCTTACTTCAGGAAACAAGAAAAATCTGAAATAAACAACCTAACCTTACACCTAGAGCAACTAGAGAAAGAAAAACGAACAAAACCCAAAGTTGGTAGTAGGAAATAAATCATAAAGATCCAGCAAAAATAAATGAAATGAGGCAAAGAAAACAAGAATAAGATCAATGAAACTAAAAGCTGGTTATTTGAAAAGGTAAACAAAATACATTAAACTTTCCCAGACTCATCAAGAAAAAGAGGGAGAGAGCTCAAATCAATAACATTAGAAATGAAAAAGGAGAAGTTACAACAGACACCACAGACACACAAAGGATCATAAGAGGCTACTGCAAGCAATTGTATGCCAATAAAATGGACAACCTAGAAGTGGACAAATTCCTAGAAAGGTACAATGTCCCAGGACAGAACCAGGAAGAAATAGAAAATATGAACAGATTAATCAGAAGTACTAAAATTGAAACTGTGATTTAAAAAACACCCAACAAATAAAAGTACAGGACCAGATGGCTTCACAGGCTAATTCTATCAAAAATTTAGACAAGATTGCTAAGGGGACAGGAGAAGATGATGGAAGAGTAGGACGGAGATCACCTTCCTACCCACAGATACATCAGAAATACATTGACACGTGGAACTGCTCTTATAGGACGCCCACTGAACGCTGACAGAAGACCTTAGACCTCCCAAAAAGGCAAGAAACTCCTCACGTACCTGGGTAGGGCAAAAGAAAAAAGAAAAAACAGACAAAAGAATAGGAATGGGACCAGCACCAGTGCGAGGGAGCTGTGGAGGAGGAAAGGTTTCCACACACTAGAAGCCCCTTCACGGGCGGAGACTGCAGGTGGCAGAGCTGGGAAGCTTCAGAGCCACAGAGGAGAGCGCAGCCACAGGGGTGCGGAGGGCAAAGCAGAGAGATTCCCGCACAGAGGATCGGTGCCGACCAGCACTCACCAGCCCGAGAGGCTTGTCTGCTCACCCGCCAGGACAGACGGGGGCTGGGAGCTGAAGCTTGGGTTTCAGAGCTTAGATCAAGGGAGAAGACTGGAGTTGGCTGCGTGAACACAGCCTGGAGGGGTTAGTGCACCTCGGCTAGCCAGGAGGGTCTCCAGGAAAAGTCTGGAGCTGCCGAAGAGACAAGAGACGTTTTCTTGCCTCTTTGTTTCCTGGTGCACGAGGAGAGGGGATTAAGAGTGCTGCTTAAAAAGCTCCAGAGATGGGCGTGAGCCACGGCTATCAGCGTGGAACCCAGAGACGGACATGAGACGCTAAAGGCTGCTGCTGCAGCCACCAAGAAGCCTGTGTGCGAGCACAGGTCACTATCCACACCTCCCCTCCCAGGAGCCTGTTCCACCTGCCACTGCCAGGGTCCTGTGATCCAGGGACAACTTCCCCAGGAGAATACATGGCGTGCCTCAGGCTGGTGCAACATCATATTGGCCTCTGCTGCCACAGGCTTGCCCCACATCCGTACCCCTCCTTCTCCCCAGCCTGAGTGAGCCAGAGCCCCCGCATCAGTGGCTCCTTTAACCCCGTCCTGTCTGAGTGAAAAACAGACGCCGTCAGGTGACCTACATGCAGAGGCGGGGCCAAATCCAAAGCTGAACCCCGGGAGCTGTGCAAACAAAGAGGAGAAAGGGAAATCTCCCCCAGCAGCCTCAGGAGCAGTGGATTAAACTTCCACAATCAACTTGATGTACCCTGCATCTATGGAATAACTGAATAGACAATGAATCATCCCAAATTGAGGAGGTGGACTTTGGGAGCAAGATAGATTATTTTTTCACCTTTTCCACTTTTTGTGAGGGTGTATGTGTATGCTTCTGTGTGAGATTTTGTCTGTATAGCTTTGCTTTCACCATTTGTCCTAGAGTTGTGTCTGTCCGTTTTTGTTTTTTGTGGGTTTTTTTTTTTACTTTAAAAAATTTTTTCTTAATAATTATTTTTTATTTTAATAACTTTTATTTTATCTTACTTAATTTTTTATCCTCTTTCTTTCTTTCTTTCTTTCTTTCAATTTTTCTCCCTTTTATTCTGAGCTGAGTGGAGGACAGTCTCTTGGTGCTCCAGCCAGGTGTCAGGCCTGTGTCACTGAGGAGGGAGAGCCAAATTCAGGACACTGGTCCACAAGAGACTTCCCAGCTCCACATAATATCAAACAGAAAAATCTCCCAGAGTTCTCCATCTCCACACCAACACCCAGTTTCAATCAATGAACAGCAAGCTACAGTGCTGGACACCCTATGCCAAAAATCTAGCAAGACAGGAAAACAGCCCCATCCATTAGCAGAGAGGCTGCCTAAAATCATAATAAGGCCACAGACACCACAAAACACACCACCAAACGTGGATCTGCCCACCAGAAAGACAAGATCCAGCCTCATCCACCAGAACACAGGCACTAGTCCCCAAACCAGGAAACCTACACAACCAACTGAACCAACCTTAGGCACTGGGGACAGACACCAAAAACAATGGGAACTACGAACCTGGAGCCTGCAAAAAGAAGACCCCAAACACAGTAAGTTAAGCAAAATGAGAAGAAAGAGAAATGCACAGCAGATGAAGGAACAAGGTAAAAACCCACCACACCAAACAAATGTATTGGAAATAAGCAATCTACCTGAAAAAGAATTCAGTGTAATGATAGTAAAGATGATCCAAAATCTTGGAAACAGAATGGATGAAACACAAGAAATGTTTAACACGGATCTAGAAAAACTAAAGAGCAAAGAAACAATGATGAACACACAGTAGATGAAATTAAATATTCTCTAGAAGGAATCAATAGCAGAATAAATGAGACAGAAGAACTGATAAGTGACCTGGAAGATAAAATAGTGGAAATAACTACTGCAGAGCAGAATAAAGAAAAAAGAATGAAAAGAACTGAGGACAGTCTCAGAGACCTCTGGGACAACATTAAATGCACCAACATTCGAATTATAGGGGTCCCAGAAGAAGAAGAGAAAAAGAAAGGGACTGAGAAAATATTTGAAGAGATTATAGTTGAAAACTTCCCTAATATAGGAAAGGAAATAGTCAATCAAGTCCAGGAAGCACAGAGAGTCCCATACAGGATAAACCCAAGGATAAACACGCCAAGACACATAATAATCAAACTGTCAAAAATTAAATACAAAGAAAACATATTAAAAGCAGCAAGGGAAAAACAACAAATAACACACAAAGGAATCCCCATAAGGTTAACATCGGATCTTTCAGCAGAAACTCTCCAAGCCAGAAGGGAGTGGCAGGACATATTTAAAGTGATGAAGGAAAAAAACCTACAACCAAGATTACTCTACCCAGCAAGGATCTCATTCAGATTTGATGGAGAAATTAAAACCTTTACAGACAAGCAAAACCTGAGAGAGTTCAGCACCACCAAACCAGCTTTACAACAAATGCTAAAGGAATTTCTCTAGGCAAGAAACACAAGAGAAGGTAAAGACCTACAATAACAAGCTGAAAACCATTAAGAAAATGGGAATACGAACATACATATCAATAATAACCTTAAATGTAAATGGATTAAATGCTCCCACCAAAAGACACAGACTGGCTGAATAGATACAAAAACAAGACTCATACATCTACAAGAGACCGGCGACCCACTTCAGACCTGGGGACACATACAGACTGAAAGATGGAAAAAGATATTCCATGCAAATGGAAATAAGAAGAAATCTGGAGTGGCAATTCTCATATCAGACAAAATAGACTTTAAAATAAAGACTATTACAAGAGACAAAGAAGAGACTACAAAAAGATGAAGGGATTGATCCAAGAAGAAGATATAACAATTGTAAATATTTATGCACCCAACATAGGAGCACCTCAATACATAAGGCAAATACTAACAGCCATAAAAGGGGAAATCAACAGTAACACAATTATAGAAGGGGACTTTAACACCCCACTTTCACCAATGGACAGATCATCCAAAATGAAAATAAGTAAGGAAACACAAGCTTTAAGTGATTCATTAAACAAGATGGACTTCACTGATATTTTAGGACATTCCATCCAAAAACAACAGAATACACATTTTTCTCAACTGCTCATGGAACATTCTCCAGGATAGATCATATATTGGGTCACAAATCTAGCCTTGGCAAATTTAAAAAAATTGAAATCATATCAAGTATCTTTTCTGACCACAACACTATGAGACTAGATATCAATTACAGGAAAAGATCTGTAAAAAATACAAACACATGGAGGCTAAACAATACACTACTTTATAACCAAGTGATCACTGAAGAAATCAAAGAGGAACTCAAAAAATACCTAGAAACAAAGGAAAATGGAGACACGACAGCACAAAACTTATGGGATGCAGCAAAAGGAGTTCTAATAGGGAAGTTTATAGCAATACAATCCTACCTTAAGAAACAGGATACATCTCAAATAAACAACCTAACTTTTCACCTAAAGCAATTAGAGAAGGAAGAACAAAAAACCCCAAATTTAGCAGAAGGAAAGAAATCATAAAGATCAGATCAGAAATAAATGAAAAAGAAATGAAGGAAACAATAGCAAAGATCAATAAAACTAAAAGCTGGTTCTTTGAGAAGATAAATAAAATTGATAAACCATTAGCCAGACTCATCAAGAATAAAAGGGAGAAGACTCAAATCAATAGAATTAGAAATGAAAAAGGAGACGTAACAACTGACACTGCAGAAATACAAAAGATTATGAGAGATTACTACAAACAACTGTATGCCAATAAAATGGACAACCTGGAAGAAATGGAGAAAGAAGAACAAAAACACCCCAAAGTTAGCAGAAGGAAAGAAATCATAAAGATCAGATCAGAAATAAATGAAAAAGAAATGAAGGAAACGATAGCAAAGATCAATAAAACTAAAACCTCGTTCTTTGAGAAGATAAAAAAAAATTGATAAATAATTAGCCAGACTCAACAAGAACAAAAGGGAGAAGACTCAAATCAATAGAATTAGAAATGCGAAAGGAGAAGTAACAACGTACACTGCAGAAATACAAAGGATCATGAGAGATTACTACAAACAAAACCAGACAAAGATGTCACAAAGAAAGAAAACTACAGGCCAATAACACTGATGAACATAGATGCAAAAATCCTCCACGAAATACTAGCAAACAGAATCCAACAGCACATTAAAAGGATCATACACCATGATCAAGTCAGGTTTATTTCAGTAACGCAATGATTCTTCAATATATGCAAATCAATCAATGTGATACACCACATTAACAAATTGTAGGAAGAAAACCATATGATCATCTCAATATATGCAGAGAAAGCTTTGCACAAAATTCAACACACATTTATGATAAAAATCCTGCAGAAAATAGGCATAGAGGGAAATTTCCTCAATATAATAAAGGCCATATATGACAAACCCACAGCCAACATTGTCCTCAATGGTGAAAAACTGAAACCATTCCCACTAAGATCAGGAACAAGTCAAGGTTGCCCACTCTCATCACTCTTATTCAACATAGTTTTGGAAGTTTTAGCCACAGCAATCAGAGAATAAAAAAATAAATAAAAGGAATCCAAATTGGAAAAGAAGAAGTAAAGCTGTCACTGTTTGCAGATGACATGATACTATACATAGAGACTCCTAAAGATGTTACCAGTAAACTAGTAGAACTTATCAATGAATTTGGTAAAGTAGCAGGATACAAAATTAATGCACAGAAATCTCTGGCATTCTTATACACTAGTGATGAAAAATCTGAAAGTGAAATTAAGAAAACACTCCCATAAACTGTTGCAACAAAAAGAATAAAATATATAGGAATAAACTTACCTAAGGAGACAAAAGACCTGTATGCAGAAAATTATAAGACACTGATGAACGAAATTAAAGATGATACAAATAGATGGAGAGATATACCATGTTCTTGGATTGGAAGAATCAACATTGTGAAAATGACTACTACCCAAAGCAATCTACAGATTCAATGCAATTCCTATCAAACTATCACTGGCATTTTTCACAGAACTAGAACAAAAAATTTCACAATTTGTATGGAAACAGAAAGGACCCCGAATAGCCAAAGCAATCATGAGAATGAAAAATGGAGCTGGAGGAGTCAGGCTCCCTGACTTCACACTATACAGCAAAGCTCCAGTCATCAAGACAGGATGGTACTGGCACCAAAACAGAAATATAGATCAATGGAACAGGATAGAAAGCCCAAAGATAAACCCACGCACATATGGTCACCTTATCTTTGATAAAAGAGGCAAGAATATACAGTGGAGAAAAGACAGCCTCTTCAATAAGTGGTGCTGGGAAAACTGGACAGCTACATGTAAAAGTCTGAAATTAGAACAATCCCTAACACCATACACAAAAATAAACTCAAAATGGATTAAAGACCTAAAGGTAAGGCTAGACACTATCAAACTCTTAGAGGAAAACATAGGTAGAACACATTCTATGATATAAATCACAGCAAGATCCTTTATGACCCACCTCCTAGAGAAATGGAAATAAAAACAAAAATAAACAAATGGGACCTAATGAAACTTAAAAGCTTTTGCACATCAAAGGAAACCATAAACAATGCCAAAAGACCACCCTCAGAATGGGAGAAAATATTTGCAAATGAAGCAACAAAGGATTAATCTCCAAAATTTACAAGCAGCTCAATAAGAAGGAAACAAACAATCCAATCCAAAAATGGGCAGAAGACCTAAATAGACATTTCTCCAAAGAAGATGTACAGATTGCCAAAAAACACATGAAAGAATGCTCAACATCATTAATCATTAGAGAAATGCAAATCAAAACTACAATGAGATATCATCTCACACCAGTCAGAATGGCCATCATCAAAAAATCTAGAAACAATAAATGCTGGAGAGGGTGTGGAGAAAAGGGAACGCACATATATACAGTGGAATATTAGCCATAAAAAGAAACGAAATTGAGTTATTTGTAGTGAGGTGGATGGACGTAGAGTCTGTCATACTGAATGAAGTCAGAAAGAGAAAAACAAATACCATATGCTAACACATATATATGGAATCTAAGAAAAAAAAAAAAGTCATGAAGTACCTTCAGGTAAAACGGGAATAAAGACACATACCTACTAGAGCATCGACTTGAGGATATCGGGATGGGGAAGGGTAAGCTGTGACAAAGTGAGAGGGTGACGTGGACATATATACACTTCCAAATGTAAAATAGATAGCTAGTGGGAAGTAGCCACATAGCACAGGGAGATCAGCTAGGTGGTTTGTGACCACCTAGAGGGATGGGATAGGGAGGGTGGGAGGGACGGAGATGCAAGAGGGAAGAGATATGGGAACATATGTATATGTATAACTGATTCACTTTGTTATAAAGCAGAAAATAACATACCATTGTAAAGCAATTATACTCCAATAAAGATGTTAAAAAAATATTTAGACAAGAGTTAACACCTATCATTGTGAAACTATCCCAAAAAATTGCAGAGGAAGGAACACTCCCAAACTCTTTCTCTGGGGTCATCACCACACTGATACAAAAACAAAGATACCACAAAAAAAAGAAAATTACAGGCCAATATGACTGGTGAACATAGAAGCAAAAATCTTCAACAAAATACTAGCACACAGAATCCAACAACACATTACAAGCATCAGACACCATCATCAAATGGGATTTATCCCAGGATACAAGGATTTTCCAATATCTGCAAATCAATCAGTGTGGTAAACCACATAAACAAATTGAAGAATTGAAACTATATGATCATCTCAATATATGCAGGAAAACTTTTGACAAAAGTCAACACAGATTTATGATAAAAACTCTCCAGGAAGTGGGCATAAATGGAAAATGTCTCAGCATAATAAAGGCCATACATGACGAACCTACAACTAACATCATAATCAATGGTGAAAAGCTGAAAACATTCCCCCAAGATCAGGAACAAGACAAGGATGTCCACTCTCGCCATTTTTATTCAACATAATTTTGGAAGTCCTAGCAACAGCAATCAGAGAAGAAGAAGAAATAAAAGAAATAAAAAGTGGAAACAAGAAGGTAAAACTGTCACTGTTTGCAGGTGACATCACACTATACATAGAAAATCCTAAAGATGCTACCAGAAAAATACTATAGCTCATCAATGAATTCTGTAAAGTTGCAGGATGCAAAATTAATATGCAGAAATCTCTTGCATTCCTATACAATAACAATGAAAGATCAGAAAGAGAAATTAAAGAAACAATCCCTTTTACCATCACATCAACAAGAATAAAATACCTAGGAATAAAGCTACCTAAGGAGACAAAAGACCTGTACTCTGAAAAGGATAAGAGACTGATGAAAGAAACCAAAGATGACAAAAATATATGGAAAAAGATACCATGTTCTTGGATTGGAAGAATCAGTATTGTCAAAATTACTATACTGCCCAAGGCAATGTACATATTCAAGGCAATCTTTATTAAATTACCAATGGCATTTTTCATTGAACTAGAACAAAAAATCTTAAAATTTATTTGGAGATGCAAAAGACCCAAAATAGCCAAAGTAATCTTGAGAAAGAAAAACGGAGCTAGAAGAATCAGGATCCCTGACTTCAGACTATACTACAAAGCTACACTCATCAAACTATTATGGTACTGGCATAAACAGAAATATATTATACAAAACTGGAACAGGATAGAAAGCTCAGAAATAAACCCATACAACTATGGTCAATTAATCTATGACAAAGGAGGCAAGAATATACAAAGGAGAAAAGACAGTCTCTTCAATAAGTGGTGCTGGGAAAACTGGACAGCTACATGTAGAAAAATAATGAAATTACAACGTTCTTTAACACCATACACAAAAATAAACTCAAAATGGATTAAAGACCTAAATTTAAGACCAGATACTATAAAACTCTTAGAGGAAAACATAGGCAGAACACTCTTTGACATAAATCACAGCAATAACTTTTTTGATCTGTCTCTTCTGGTAATGGAAATAAAAACAAAAATGAACAAATGAGACCAAATTAAACTCAAAAACCTTTGCACAACAAAGGAAACCATAAACAAAATAAAGAGACAAACCACAGAATGGAAGAAAACATTTGCAAATGATGTGACTGACAAGGGATTCATCTCCAAAATTTACAAACAGCACATGCAGCTCAATATCAAAAACACAAACAACCCAATAAAAAAATGGGCAGAAGACTTAAACAGACATTTCACCAAAGAAGACATACAGATAGCCAAGTGGTACATGAACAGATGCTCAATATTGCTAATTATTAGAGAAATGTAAATTAAAACTACAGTGAGGTACCACCTTACATCAGTCAGAATGGACATCATCAAAAAGTCTACAAATAATAAAAGCTTGAGAGGGTGTGGAGAAAAGGGAACCCTCCTACATTGTTGGTGGGAATGTAAATTTGTACAGCCACTATGGAGAACAGTATGGAGGTTTTTAAGAAACTAAAAATAGAGCTACCTATATAATCCAGCAGTCCCACTCCTGGAAATATATCTGGGGAAAAACATGCTTCAAAAGGATATGTGCACCCTATTGCAGCACTGTTTACAATAGCCAAGACACAGAAGCCACTTAAACGTCCATCAACAGATGAATGGATAAAGAAGATGTGGTACATATATACAATGGAATAGTACTCAGCCATTAAAAAGAATGAAAAATTGCCATTTGCAGCAACATGGATGGACCTGGAGATTATCATGTAAGTGAAGTAAGTCAGAAAGAGAAAGACAAATATCATATGATATCACTTATATGCGGGATCTAAAAAAAATTATACAAATGAACTTATTTACAAAACAGAAACAGACTCAGAACTTATTGTTAGAGAATGAACTTATGGTTACCAGAGGGGAAGGTGGTGGTGGGGGGGCATGTACAGACTGGGAGTTTGGAATTGACATGTACACACTACTATATTTAAAATTGATAACCAACAAGGACCTACTGTATAGCACCGGGAAATCTCAATATTATGGAACAACTTAAATGGGAAGAGTGTTTGAAAAAGTATAGATACATGTATATGTATAACTGAATTGTTTTGCTATACCCCTAAAACTAACACAACATTGTTAATCAACTATACTCCAATATAAAATAAAAATTTTTTAAAAGATTATTTTCATGCCAAATTTTATTAGGCATGAATATCATGTGATAGATATTTTTAAGTGGCTAAGCAGATGCCCTCCAAAATATGATAGGGAAATGGGGGCAGAGTATATATTGTTAAATATGGGCTTTGTCTTATAGAAAAAAAATGATCTTGCAAATTTGTGTTATACAATAGATAACCTTATCTTTACCATCATTTGAAATGGGATTTCAGATTTTATTGATAGACCTAAGAGTAAGACTTTATGATAAATCTGTAATTAATGTTTTTTTAAACATCTTTATTGGAGTATTATTGCTTTACATTGTTGTGTTTGTTGCTGCTCTATAACAAAGTGAATCAGCTATACATATACATATAGCCCCATATCCCCTCCTTCTTACATCTCCCTCCTGCTCTCCATATCACACACTTCTAGGTGGACACAAAGCACAGAGCTGATCTCCCTGTGCAAAGGGGCTCCTTCTCACTGGCTATCTATTTTACATTTGGTAGTGTATATATGTCAATGCCACTCTCTCACTTCGTCTCAGCTTACTCTTCCTCCTCCCCATGTCCTCAAGTCCATTCTCTACACATACGTCTTTACACCCGTCCTGCCCCTAGGTTCTTCAGAACAATTTTCTTTTTTTTAGATTCCATATATATGTGTTAGCATATGGTATTTGTTTCTCTCTTTCTGATTTACTTCACTCTGTATGACAGACTCTAAGTCCATCCATCTCACTACAAATAACTCAATTTCATTTCTTTTATGGCTGAGTAATATTCCATTGTATGTATGTGCCACATCTTCATTATCCATTCATCTGTCGATGGACACTTGGGTTGCTTACATGTCCTGGCTATTGTAAATAGTGCTGAACTAAACATTGTGGTACAAGACTGTTTTGGAATTATAGTTTTCTAAGGGTATATGCCCAAAAGTTAGATTGCTGGGTCATATGGTAGTTCTATTTTTAGTTTTTTAAGGAGCCTCCATACTGTTCTCCATAGTGGCTATATCAATTGACATTCCCACCAACAGTGCAAGAAGGTTCCAATTTCCCCACACCCTCTCCAGCATTTGCTGTTTGTAGATTTTTTGATGATGGCCATTATGACCAGTGTGAGGTGATACCTCGTTGTAGTTTTGATTTGCATTTCTCTAATGATTAGTGATATTGAGCATCTTTTCATATGTTTGTTGGCAATCTGCATATCTTCTTTGGAGAAATGTCTATTTGGGTCTTCTGCCCATTTTTGCATTGTTTTTTTTTTTGTTTGTTTGTTTTTTGATATTGAGCTGCATGAGCTGCTTGTAAATTTTGGAGATTATCCTTTGTCAGTTGCTTGTTTTGCAAACATTTTCTAGCATTCTGAGGATTGTCTTTTCATCTTGTTCATGGTTTCCTTTGCTGTACAAAAGCTTTTAAGTTTCATTAGGTCCCATTTGTTTATTTTTGTTTTTGTGTTCATTACTCTAGGAGGGGATCAAAAAAGATCTTTCTGTGATTTATGTCCAAGAGTGTTCTTCCTATGTTTTCCTCTAAGAGTTTTACAGTGTCTGGACTTACATTAAGTCATTAATCCAATTTGAGTTTATTTTTGTGTATGGTGTTAGGGAGTGCTCGAATTTCATTCTTTTACATGTATCTGTCCAGTTTTCCCAGCACCACTTATTGAAGAGGCTGTCTTTTCTCCATTGTATATTCTTGCCTCCTATATCAAACATAAGGTGACCATACATGCATGGGTTTATCTCTGGGCTTTCTATCCTCTTCCACTGATCTATGTTTCTGCTTTTGAGCCAGTACCATACAGTCTTTATTACTTTAGCTTTGTAGTATAGTCTGAAATCAGGGAGCCTGATTCCTTCAGATCTATTTTTCTTTCTCCAGATTGCATTGGCAATTCGGGGTCTTTTTTGTTTCCATACAAATTGTGAAATTTTTGGTTCTAGTTTTGTGAAAAATGCTAGTGGTTGTTTGATAGGGATTGCATCGAATCTGTAGATTGCTTTGGGTAGTAGAGTCATTTTCACAATGTTGATTCTTCCAATCTAAGAACATGGTATATCTCTCCATCTGTTTGTATCATCTTTAATTTCTTTCTTCAGTGTCTTATAGTTTTCTGCATACAGGTCTTTTGTTTCCCTAGGTAGCATTACTCCTAGGTATTTTATTCTTTTTGTTGCAATGGTAAATGGGAGTGTTAACTTAATTTCTGTTTCAGATTTTACATCATTAGTGTATAGGCATGCAAGAGATTTCTGTGCATTAATTTTGTATCCTGATACCTTACGAAATTCATTGATTAGTTCTAGTAGTTTTCTGGTAGCATGATTAGTATTCTCTATGTGTAGTATCATGTCATCTGCAAACAGTGACGGTTTTACTTCTTCTTTTCTGATTTGGATTCCTTTATTTCTTTCTCTTCTCTGATTGCTGTGGCTAAAACTTCCAAAACTATGTGGAATAATAGTGTTGAGAGTAGGCAACCTTGTCTTGTTCCTGATATTAGTGGAAATGGTTTCAGATTTTCACCATTGAGAACATTGTTGATTGTGGGTTTGTCATAAATGGCCTTTATTATGTAGAGGTAAGTCGCCTCTATGCTTACTGTCTGGAGAATTTTTAGCATAAATGGTGTTGAATTTTGTCAAAATCTTTTTCTGCATCTATTGAGATTATCTTATGGTTTTTATCCTTCAATTTATTAATATGGTGTATCACATTGATTGATTTTGTATATTGAAGGAGCCTTGCATTCTTGGTATAAACCCCACTTAATCATGGTGCATGATCCTTTTAATGTGCTGCTGAATTTTGTTTGCTAGTATTTTGTTAAGGATTTTTGTATCTATGTTCATCAATGATATTGGCCTGTAGTTTTCATTCTTTGTGACATCTTTGTTTGGTTTTGGTATCAGGGTTATGGTGGTCTGGTACAATGAGTTTGGGAGTGTTCCACCCTCTGCTCTATTTTAGAACAGTTTGAGAAGGATAGGTTTTAGCTCTTCTCTAAATATTTGATAGAAATAGCCTGTGAATCCATCTGGTCCTGGGCTTTTGTTTGTTGGAAGATTTTTAATCACAGTTTCAATTTCAGTGCTTGTGATTTGTCTGCTTATATTTTCTATTTCTTCCTGGCTAAGGCTCAGAAGGTTGTGCTTTTCTAAGAATTTGTCCATTTCTTCCAGGTTGTCCATTTTATTGGCATATAGTGGCTTATAGTAATCTCTCATCGTCCTTTATATTTCTGCAGTGTCAGTTGTTACTGCTCCTTTTCATTTTTAATTCTGTTGATTTGAATCTTCTCCCATTTTTTTTTTGATGAATCTGGCTAATGGTTTATCAATTTTGTTTATCTTCTCAAAGAACCAGCTTTTAGTTTTATTCATCTTTGCTATCATTTCCTTCATTCCTTTATCATTTATTTCTGATCTGATCTTTATTATTTCTTTCCTTCTGCTAACTTTGGGTTTTTTTTGTTCTTCTTTCTCTA